>NC_057809.1:178458435-178758435 GCF_018294505.1 Triticum aestivum
GAGCGAGGCGGTCGGCCGCCGGAGTGGTGAGGCGCGGCGGGGTCGCCGGTGAGGTGGCGGTGGCTGGCGCGGGATCCGGGCGCCGACATCGAAGGAGAAAGGCGGCGGGGCGAGCCGGGTGGGCGGCGGCGGCGGCGCGCGGGCCTCTGGGGCCCTCCCCGGGTCGAGCGGGCCGGCGGCGGGAGCGACGATGTGGGGCGCGCGGGCGCCATGTGGCGGCCTGCGGTTCGTCCCGGGCGGCGTCGGACGTGTCCGGCGGCTGGCGGACGTGTCCGGCCGCGCAGAGAGAGGTGGATCTAGGGTTTCGGACGAGGGGAACCGCGAATTTCGGGAGGGTGGTGTATTCATAGGCATAGAGGGAGCTAGGAGTGTCCAAATGAGGTGCGATTTTAGGCCACGCGATCGTGATCGAATGCTCCACATGATGGAGAGGGTTTTGGTGGGTTTTGGGCCAAATTGGAAGGGTGTTGGGCTGCAACACACACGAGGCCTTTTCGGTCCCTCGGTTAACCGTTGGAGCATCAAACGAAGTCCAAATGATACGAAACTTGACAGGCGGTCTACCGGTAGTAACTCAAGGCCGCATGACAAGTCTCGGTCCAATCAGGAAATGTTTAATCCCCACACACGAAAGAAAGGTAGAAATGACCACCGGAGGAGAACGGAGCGCCGGAATGCAAAACGGACAACGAGGAAAATGCTCGGATGCATGAGACAAACACGTATGCAAATGCAATGCACATGATGACATGATATGATATGCATGACAATGACAACAACATACGGAGACAAAAACCCGAACTCGACAAAATAAAATAACTTAACGCCGGAAACGGCAAGAGTTTGAGTACATATTAGGTAAATCACAAACATAGGATCACTGGAAGCATGCAAAGTCCTATCATTTTTCTTTTTCTTCTTTTTAGACGAACTAGGTGCATCTATATTATTTCTCCGAGAATCTTGCTGAAATCTCTTAGGGTGGCCTTCAGGATACAAAGGTTCCTGAGTTATTCTACCAGTTCTAGTAGCCACTCTAGCAGCATTATCATTATCTTTACTATTCAATTCATTGAGCAAATCATTTCGAGATTTAAGTACTTGTTCTACTTGAGTGGTAACAATAGAAGCATGTTTACTAATAAGTTTAAGTTCATCTTTAACATTAGTCATATCATCACCCAAGTGTTCAAGCATATTTGAATTGTATTTCAATTGTCTACCAAAATAAGCATTAAAATCTTCTTGCTTAGCCATAAATTTATTAAACTCATGTAAGCATGGGCTAGCAAATTTAGTAAATTGGATTTCAGTTTTATCATATCTGTAGAGAGAATTTACCTTTACTACCTATGTCGGGTTATCAAGACCATGAGTTTCTTCAATAGGAGAAGGATTTGGATTATATGTTTCTTCAATAGGCGGTAAATTAAGACCATGTATTTCTTCAATAGGAGGTAAATTCTTAAAATCTTCAGCTTTAATACCTTTTTCTTTCATAGATTTCTTTGCCTCTTGCATATCTTTAGGACTGAGAAATAGAATACCCCTCTTCTTTGGAGTTGGTTTAGGAATAGGCTCCGGACTTGGCTCCGGAGGTGTCCAATTATTTTCAATTGTCAACATATTATTCAATAGAATTTCAGCTTCATCCGGTGTTCTTTCCCTAAAAAACAGAACCGGCACAACTATCCAGGTAATCTCTGGAGGCATCGGTTAGTCCATTATAAAAGATATCAAGTATTTCATTTTTCTTAAGAGGATGATCAGGCAAAGCATTACGTAATTGGAGAAGCCTCCCCCAAGATTGTGGGAGACTCTCTTCTTCAATTTGCACAAAATTATATATATATCCCTTAAAGCAGCTTGTTTCTTATGAGTAGGGAAATATTTAGCAGAGAAGTAATAAATCATATCCTGGGGACTACGCACACAACCAGGATCAAGAGAATTAAACCATATCTTAGCATAACCTTTTAATGAGAACGGAAATATTTTAAGGATATAAAAGTAACGAGTTCTCTCATCTTTAGTGAACAGGGTGGCTATATCATTCAATTTAGTAAGATGTGCCACAAGAGTTTCAGATTCATAACCATGAAAAGGATCAGATTCAACCAAAGTAATTACATCAGGATCAACAGAGAATTCATAACCCTTATCAGTAACAAAGATAGGTGAAGTAGCAAAAGCAGGGTCAAGTTTCATTCTAGCATTTAGAGATTGCTTACTCCATTTAGCTAATAACCTTTTGAGTTCATTTCTATTTTTGCAAGCTAAAATAGCCAAAGAAGCTTCTTGATCAAAAACATAACCCTTAGGAATAACAAGTGATTCTTCATCATCACTTTCATCAGTATCATCAGATTCAATATTTTCAATCTCTCTTGCCCTAGAAAGTTGTTCATCAAGAAAATCACTAAGTGGCACAGTAGTATCAGGCATAGAGGTAGTTTCATCATAAGTATCATGCATAGCAGAAGTGGCATCATCAATAACATGCGACATATCAGAACGAATAGCAGAAGCAGGTGTAGGTGTTGCAAGCTTACTCATAACAGAAGGTGAATCAAGTGCAGAGCTAGATGGCAGTTCCTTACCTCCCCTCGTAGCTGAGGGATAGATCTTGGTTTTTGGATCTATCATGTTCTTCATAATGATAAGCAAATATATATCCCAAGTGACTCAAAGAATAGAGCTATGCTCCCCGGCAACGGCTCCAGAAAATAGTCTTGATAACCCACAAGTATAGGGGATCGCAACAACTTTCGAGGGTAGAGTATTCAACCCAAATTTATTGATTCGACACAAGGGGAGCCAAAGAATATTTTCAAGTATTAGCAGCTGAGTTGTTAATTCAACCACACCTGGAAACTTAATATCTGCAGCAAAGTGTTTAGTAGAAAGGTAATATGATAGTAGAGGTAACGGTAGAAAAAGGTAACAATAGTAAAAGTAATGTTTTTGGTATTTTGTAGTGATGATAGAAATAGCAACGGAAAAGTAAATAAGCGAAGAACAATATATGGAAAGCTCGTAGGCAATGGATCGGTGATAGAGAATTATGCCGGATGCGGTTCATCATGTAACAGTCATAACCTAGGGTGACACAGAACTAGCTCTAGTTCATTGATATAACGTAGGCAAGTATTCCGAATATAGTCATACGTGCTTATGGAAAAGAACTTGCATGGCATCTTTTGTCCTACCCTCCCATGGCAGCGGGGTCCTTACGGAAACTAAGGATATTAAGGCCTCCTTTTAATAGAGAACCAGAACAAAGCATGAACACATAGTGAATACATGAACTCCTCAAACTATGGTCATCACCGGTAAGTATCCCGATTATTGTCACTTCGGGGTTAACGGATCATAACACATAATAGGTGACTATAGACTTGCAAGATAGGATCAAGAACACTCATATATTGATGAAAACATAATAGGTTCAGATCTGAAATCCGTAAGAACACTCAGGCCCTAGTGACAAGCATTAAGCATAGCAAAGTCATAGCAAGATCAATCTCAGAACATAGTGGATACTAGGGATCAAACCCTAACAAAACTAACTCGATTACATGATAGATCCCATCCAACCCATCACTGTCCAACAAGCCTACAATGGAATTACTCACGCACGGCGGTGAGCATCATGAAATTGGTGATGGAGGATGGTTGATGATGACGATGGCGACGGATTTCCCTCTCCGGAGCCCCGAACGGACTCCAGATCAGCCCTCCAGAGAGGTTTTAGGGCTTGGCGGCGGCTCCGTATCGTAAAACGCGATGATTTCTTCTCTTTGATTTTTTCTCACCGAAACTCAATATATGGAGTTGGAGTTGGAGTCGGAGAGGCAACAGGGGGCCCACGAGATGGGGACGCGCCCTAGGGGGGTAGGCGCGGCCCCCACCCTCGTGGAGAGGTGGTGGGCCCCCTGGCCTCCATCTTTTGCAAGTATTTTTCATATTTTCTGAAAAGTTGCTCCGTGAAGTTTCAGGCCATTCCGAGAACGTTTATTTCTGCACATAAATAACACCATGGTAATTCTGCTGAAAACAGCGTCAGTCCGGGTTAGTTCCATTCAAATCATGCAATTTAGAGTCCAACACAAGGGCAAAAGTGTTTGGAAAAGTAGATACGATAGAGACGTATCAGGAAACGAGTGACGACGTGCTACGAACAAGTCGGGCATGGTGCAAACACGGACATCTCATACATCACATGCATTCGTTCACGGGCATCGTCTCGGTGGTATACCTTTGAAGCGAGTGTTTTCGAAGCGGATCAAGTTCGTCGAGGGAAGTAGTCGTTCACGGCCGTCGTGGAGTGGTTCACGCGACGGTAGTTGAACTTGACGCTTGCGTTACATGGGTCTTCGGCGATGGTAGTCGTACATGGTTCGGAGTGGTACTTGTGCCTTCGGACTTGTCGGTCTCGATTCTTGCAACGGTAGTGGTACAAGGTCATCGTGGGAAGTAGTCGTACTCGTGAACTTGTCGGATCCGCGGCGACGGTAGTCGTTCACGGCGCTTGTGACCCACGGTTCTTCGGGCAACGGTAGTCGTACACGTTCCTAGATGTTCAGGGCCGTGGGTAGAGGTACTTGGCATATCACTGGACTTGGCGATTCGGTGCGGTGTAGTGGTACAAGTCAACGCTCATCGTGGTACTTCGTTCTGGTCCTGTAGTCATACTAGGCATCGATGGACCTTCGAGGGGCTTGTGTATACGAAGGGGTACTTGGTGCTAATCCCTGTTCGGTGGTCAAACTTGGCGTCAACAGCAACAACAAGTGGAGGTGCATGATGACAGTGGGGCGTCGCGGTCGTCCACTACGGCGGACAGGGCATGCAGGTCGTGGTGGTATTGCTCGAGGTAGAAGCAGGAGATGGCCGGGTCCGGTGCTCGTCAGCAGGCAGCGAAACAAGCTGCTGCTGCTCGAAGAAGGCGGTGGCGCGCTTGCGGCCGAACAGAGGGAGGAAGAGGCGCGGGCGCGAGGTGGCCCTCAGCTGCCATGGCCGGAGGCGAGCCAGAGCAGCGGGCTGGAAGTCGAGGTCGTCGGAGGACTAGGTCGCCAGAGTGGCGAGGCAAGCCTCTGCTTGTGGCAATGGCAGCGATGAGGAGGATGCCGTAAAGGGAGTAGAGGAACGGCGGAGCAGAGGACGGGGTCGCCGGAGGCGCTGTTGGCATAGCACGGCTGGATGCGCGGGCGCCATGGTGGGGAGGCGACGAAGCGGAGGTGCTCGGGGCACGGGAGGGAGAGAAGTCACGTGGCGGAGCTGAAGAAGGAAGGAGGTTGGGCGCTGGAGGGAGATGGGGACCGATCGGGTCTGTCTGGCGGCGGTGACGAGGCGACTCCTCGTTGGCTCGGGCGCGGTGGTGGATGCGTCTGGTCCGATCCGGACATGTCCGGCGGTGGAGAGGGGCTAGGCTAGGGTTTGGACTGCGCGAAAATTCGGAGGGGGACGCATATTTATAGGTAGAGGGAGTTTGGGGTGTCCAAATGCGGTGTAGTTTTCGCCCACACGATCGTGATCCGACGACGGAGGACATGGAAGTGGTTTATATGGGTTTTTGCGCTGTTTTGGAGGGGTGTTGGGCTGCAACACAAAAGAGGCTTTTGCGGTTACCCCATTAACCGTTGGAGCATCAAACGGCCTCCAAATGGAACGAAATTTGACAGGCGGTCTACGGTGGAGTACCAAGGCCACTTGGAAAATCTCGGTCCATTCCGAGAACGTTTAACAGCCACTCACGAAAAGAGACAAGAGTGGTGCGCCAGTGCATGTCGGAGTGTCGGATTACAAAACGGACAATGGGGAAAATGCTCGGATGCATGAGACGAACACGTATGCAAATGAGATGCACATGATGACATGATATTAAATGCATGACATGAACAAAATACTAAACAAAGACAAAAACTCAACCACGAAGGGAATCTCATAACTTAAGGCCGAAAATGGCAAGAGTTGGAGTTACAAATATGGCAAGTTACATCCGGGGTGTTACAACACTTCACCACTACAAGAGGATCTCGTCCCAAGATCTAGGACTGAAAGAACTTCGGATATTTGAAACAGAGGTGATCCTCGCATTCTCAGGTGGCTTCTCAGTCGGAATGGTGTGACCACTTCACTTTTAGGAATTTGATTGACTTGTTGCGAGTATTGCGCTCGGTTTCTTCAAGAATAGCAACGGGATGCTCATGATAAGACAGATCTTCTTGGAGATCAATCTCTTCGAAGTTGATGGTGCGCTCAGGAGTCTTGAAGCACTTGCGAAGCTATGTCATGTGAAACACATCGTGCACATTAGCGAAGTTGGGCGGAAGCTCAAGTTGATAGGCGAGGTTGCCTCTTTTGCCAATGATCTTGAAAGGACCCACGTACCTAGGGGCAAGCTTCCCTTTGATACCGAAGCGACGAGTGCCTTTCATTGGAGAGACGCGGAGGTAGACATGGTCTCCGATCTCGAAAGCCAAGTCATGGTGCTTGCTATCATAGTAACTCTTCTGGCGCGATTGCGCGGCTTTGAGATTTTCGCGGATGAATTTACACAACATCTTCAGCTTCTGTGATTAAGTCATTGCCAAGAAGTTGGCGTTCACCAGTCTCTGACCAATTGAGAGAAGTACGACACTTTCTGCCATAGAGAATTTCGAATGGGGCCTTTCCCGAACTCGCTTGGAAGCTGTTGTTGTAGGAGAACTCATCATATGGAAGACAATCTTCCCACTTCATACTAAAGGAAATGACACAAGGCCTGAGCATATCTTCAAGAATTTGATTGACTCACTCGACTTGGCCACTAGTTTGAGGATGCAAAGTTGTGCTGAAGCGAATGTTGGTGCCCATGGCCTTCGGGAAAGACTCCCAGAACTTAGAAGTGAAGATGCTTCCTCGATCTAAAGATATCAATTGCGGAATGCCGTGCAAGGAGACAATCCTGGAGGTGTATTGTGTGAAGTGGCGAAGTTGAAGTTTGTTCCGTGTTGAACATGGATATGTTGGGATATCATTATTATATCTTATTTACTTTAATGCATCTATATACTTGGTAAAGGGTGGAAGGATCAGCCTTATGCCTTGTGTTTTGTTCCACTTTTGCCGCCCTGGTTTCCGTCATACCGGTGTTATGTTCCTTTATTTTGCGTTCCTTACGGGGTTGGGTGTTATGGGAACCCCTTGACAGTTTGCTTTGAATAAAACTCCTCCAGCAAGGCCCAACCTTGGTTTTAACATTTGCCACCTAAGCCTTTTTCCCTTGGGTTCCGCGGACTCAAGGGTCATCTTTATTTTAAACCCCCGGGCCAGTGCTCCTCTGAGTGTTGGTCCAACCTGTCAGCCGCCGGTGGCCACCAGGGGCAACTTTGGGCTGGCCTACCGGAAGTTTGGACAATCCGGTGTGCCCTGAGAACGAGATACGTGCGACTCCTATCGGGATTTGTCGGCACATCAGGCGGCTTTGCTGGTCTTGTTTTACCATTGCTGAAATTTCTTGTAACCGGGATTCCAAGACTAATCGGGTCTTCCCGGGAGAAGGAATATCCTTCGTTGACCGTGAGAGCTTGTGATGGGCTAAGTTGGGACACCCCTGCAGGGTATAAACTTTCGAGAGCAGTGCCCGCGGTTATGTGGCAGATGGGAATTTGTTAATATCCGGTTGTAGAGAACTTGACACTTAACTTAATTAAAATGAATCAACCGCGTGTGTAGCCGTGATGGTCTATTTTCATCGGAGTCCGGGAAGAGAACACGGTCTTGTGTTATGTTTGAATGTAAGTAGTTTCAGGATCACTTCTTGATCACTTCTAGCTTCTTGACCATTGTGTTGCTTCTCTTCTCACCCTCATTTGCATATGTTAGGCACCATATATGCTAGTGCTTGCTACAGCTCCACCTCACTACCCCTTTCCTACCCATAAGCTTAAATAGTCTTGATCTCAGGGGTGTGAGATTGCTGAGTCCTCGTGACTCACGGATACTTCCAAACAGTTGCAGGTGTCGAGGATACCAGTGCAGGTGACGATACCGAACTCAAGTGGGAGCTCGATGAAGATCTTGATCATTGTTTTGTTTCGTTTCCTATTGATTAGTAGTGGAGCCCAGTTGGGACGATCGGGGATCTAGCATTTGGGGTTGTCTTCTTTTATTTTGGTTTCGTAGTCGGACCTTGATTGTGCTATGGATGATGTATGTTTACTTGTTATTTGTGTGAAGTGGCGATTGTAAGCCAACTCTTTATCCCTTTCTTATTTAGTACTTGAGATTGTGTGAAGATTACCCCACTTCCGACTAAACCACCATGCGGTTATGCCTCTAAGTCGTGCCTCGACACGTGGGAGATATAGACGCATTGTGGGTGTTACACAAGATGCCCACTCCCATGCTCAAATCAAATAAAAATAATTGCAAACAAAACTCCCCTGGGATTGTTGTTAGTTGGATGGTACCCGTTGTTTCGAACTAGCCGTGGAGTGTTCTTGTTGATGGTGGGCGGGTATAAACTTTACCATTTTGTTTGGGAATCGCCTATAATGTATGTAGCATGGAAGATACCGAGATCTCTTGGTTGTTATGTTGACAATGAAAGCATACCGCTCAAAATATTATTTATCTCTGTTTCAAAAACTCAAGCTCTGGCACCTCTGCAAATCCCCGCTTCCCTCTGCGAAGGGCCTATGTTTTTACTTTTATTGCTGAGTCATCATCCTCTAATAAAAAGCACCAGTTAGAGAGAACCACTATCATTTGTATGCATTGTAATTAATTGATATTGAGTATGACTGTGAATAGATCTCTTTTACCATGAATTACAATGTCTAGTCAGTCATTGATCTTCAGGGGTGCTCTGCATTTATGTTTTGCGGTCTAAGAAAGGGCTAGCGAGATACCATCTTGTTATATCATATCATGATTGTTTTGAAAAATTGTTGTCATTCGAGATTTATTATCATTGCTCGCTAGTTGATTATGTCATTGATATGAGTAAATGTGAGACCTAAACGTTATTGTGAATATGGTTAGTTCCTGATTTTTGCTGAAAACTTGAATTCTCTCTTTACATATTTGCAACAACAAGATCAAACAAAGTTTGTAAAAGTTTTTCTTTATCACTTTCAGTTTATCAACTAAATTGCTGGAGGACAAGCAATGGGTTAAGCTTGGGGAGTTGATATGTCTCCATCGTATCTACTTATCCAAACTCTTTTGATCTTGTTTTGGACTCTAACTTGCATGATTTGAATGGAACTAACCCGGACTGACGCTGTTTTCAGCAGAATCGCCATGGTTTTATTTTTGTGCAGAAAATAAAAGTTCTCGGAATGACCTAAAAATATATTTGTGTTCTTGATCCGATATTGCAAGTTATAGTCACCTACTACGTGTTATGATTCGGCAACCCCGGAGTGACAATAGTCGGAACACTTCCTGGTGATCACCGTAGTTTGAGGAGTTCATGTATTCACTAAGTGCCAACGCTTTGGTCCGGTACTCTATTAAACGGAGGCCTTAATATCCCTTAGTTTCCAATAGGACCCCGCTGCCATGGGAGGGTAGGACAAAATATGTCATGCAAGTTCTTTTCCATAAGCATGTATGACTATATTCGGAATACATGCCTACATTATATTGATGAGTTGGAGCTAGTTCTGTGTCACCCTATGTTATAATTGTTGCATGATGAATGCCATCCAACATAATTATCCATCATTGATCCATTTCCTACGAGCTCGTTTCATATTGATCTTTGCTCCGTTACTTTTCCATTGCCACTGTTACAATTGCTACAAAACTTCTACTGCTACTTTTGCCACCGTTACCGTTACTTCCATATTACTTTGCTACTAAATACTTTGTTGCGGATATAAAGTCTTTCAGGTGTGGTTGAATTGACAACTCAGCTGCTAATACTTGAGAATATTATTTGGCTCCCCTTGTGTCAAATCAATAAATTTGGGTTGAATACTCTATCCTTCAAAACTATTGCGATCCCCTATACTTGTGGGTTATCACTGTACCTACTGTTGATGCTTCTTTGGCTCCTGCTACCGCTGCTGCTAGTGCCGAGGATGATGATGATTATGCGGGCGATTACGAGGATGAGGTTGATCAAAATCAGAACTAAGTGCAACCACCACCACTAGGTCATCCACGTGCATATAATCCCAATGGTAGGGCTGCACCACCACTTCAAGTACGAGATCATGACCATCTCCCCAAACTAAAATTGAATATTCCACCATTTGAGGGTAGATATGTTCGTGATATATATCTTACCTGGGAGTTAGGAACTGAACAACATTTTAGATGTTTACAATACCCCAAGGAGAGATGTGTTCCTGCTGCTCTTTGTGCTTTCACTAGTTTTGCTTGTGTGTTGTGGTCTGAAAATCGCAGATTATATCCAAATAATATTCGAACTACTTGGGCTGATTTAAAAACTGCTATGTGTACTCGTTAGGTTTCACCATATTATCAACATGAATTACTTCAAAAATTACAACGTTTAAGACAAGGAACAAATTCTGTAGAAGAATATTATCAGGAATTACAAACTGGCATGATTAGATGTGGTATTGTTGAGGATAATGAAGCTATGCTTGCATGTTTTATGGGTGGATTAAATAAAAAGATTCAAACCATTCTAGAGTATAAGGAGTATAATAATATCACTCGTTTATTCCATCTTGCTTACAAAGCTGAACGTGAAGTGCAGGATCGACAGGCTTTGGCATGAACTAATTTTTCTGCAGGTCGATCTTCATCATGGACACCACATACATCCTCTACTCCTACATGTCCTACTGCAGCACCACTGAATTCAGCCGCCAATTCCACCTGAGGTAAAAGAAAATAGGCACCACCACCACCATCTGCCAGGAGTACACCTTTTGGGCCTGCCCAGAGCTCTTCTTCATCCATGGCAACAACAGGGCCAGGGGCCTCGAGGGCTCGAATACATAACTCAATACACAAGAGTCAGCGGAAGCAATAACATCTGAGTACAGACATAAGTTAAACAAGGATCCTTAAGAAGGTTAGCACAGAAGAAGCAACGATCGAAGAGGCAAGGCCTCCTGCCTGCGACCCGTTAACTACTCCCGGTCGTCGGTGCTCTCCACATAGCAGTAGGCTCCATCGGGGTACTAGTATCCATCGGCAGTGGCATCTGGCTCCTGAGATCCATCATCTGATCACAACAACCGGATTTAGGGGAAAAAGAGGTAGCAAAGCAACCATGAGTACTCATCCAAAGTAATCGCAAGACTTACGTTAGATCTAAACTAAGTATGCATCAGTATCAAAGGAGTGGGCTATATCTGTGGACTGAAATGCAGAAAGCCAGAAGAGAAGGGAAAGCCTAGCCTATCAAAGACTAGCATATCCAAGCATCTTGCAGCATTTAGAAGAGTACATAATATCATTTTAATATTTAACAAGCATGTTGTAGTATTAACGCCCAGAGATCCTTCCTCGACTCCCTGCGAGAAAGCAATCCCGGAGCCAACTTATCCATCTCATGTATCAAGTATCCATTTCTAGTTGTAATAGATTAGGATACCACTCCGAGCGTCCATTACCGTGGACACAACTATTCGAATAGATAACTTCCTTGCATGGGTGCACCACATTACCCAGCATGCTTGATTACTCTGGCCGGACGCACTTTCTTGGGTCCATGCCCGACCTGGAAGATCAACACATCGCAACCCTACCTAGGCTCAGTAGAGAGGTCCCCGCTGGTCTACATCCTAAGCACTCCGGGGTCTTGGGCCCATCACCCATTGCACTCTGATTCGTTGCGAGCAGGGCAGATCCAGGCACCACCAAAGCCTAGATGGTGCCGGCCTAGCCGTGTTGCAATGCTGAACTAGACATCTGACAAGGCTTCAATTCATACTACGACGCCGAGTGCCTATAACTATTCCCGCGTGGTGGTTAGTGTGTAATGGCCAGTGGCCAACTCAGAACAAATACCCAAACCCTTAGTGTATTATGAGCTCGCAGAGATGAGGAGAGACACACGATCATGTGACCCCGTCGCCCCGTATCGAGGAAATACGGCAAGCGCAAAGCCCAACCCTCTCTCTCTAGGGCAGTCTACCTGCCCAGGTGTGCCTCCTAATTATCTCACAGGTGCTCTCCAGGCCCGCCCAACATTCACATCAACTCGCGGGTACCCCTCAGGGCCGACCAGAGTAACCAGAGACTGTCAGAAACTCAGGTTCACCTCTACCGGGATGGTACCGCCTGTCCCTTCAGTCCCACAGTAACATTGCATGGGGGCTACAGGTAAAGGTAACTGTGTTTGTAACATCAAGGCAGAAACCCGAGGAATCACCCTCGATGGAATCCACCCCATGTAATCACCAAGCTGAACTTACGAGGAATCACCCTCGAGGGTCACATTCACTAAAAAAATACACTTCCGTGATGATTCATGTTTGTCACAGTAGGACGCTTTTTTTCATGCATGTACATCCATGACAAATTTATGATAGAATCAAGATAGTCATACCTGTGTTGTCGTAGAAGTGTTCCATGACATTACTAAAATTATCATCACGGAAGTGTCCACTTCCATGACGATAAATCGCGTGTCATAAATGCTTTCGTCAAGGGTGACCGACACGTGGCATCCACCATAACGGAACGACGTTAAGCTATCGGGTTGGGTTTTGGATCCGATAACCCGTTAACCGCCCCGACCAATGGGGATTTTCCACATGTAAAATCATCATTGGCTAGAGGAAACACGTGTCGGCTCATCGTCGGGACAGATGTCATCCACTCACTGGACAGAAGGCGCCTATGATACGTCGACACGTGGCACGGTCCAACAAGTTTAAATGGGCCGGCACAACTAAAGGCCCACAAGATTTTGCGGACCATAATGGGCCGGCCCAGCTAAAGGCCCACGAGATTTTGTGGACCATAATGGGCTGGCCCAGCTAAAGGCCCACAAGATTTTGCGGGCCATAATGGGCCGGCCCAGGTAAAGGCCCACAAGATTTTTGTGTGCCATAATGGGCCGGCCCAGGTAAAGGCCCACAAGATTCTTGCGGGTCATAATGGGCCGGCCCAGCTAAAGGCCCATGAGATTTCATCGACATTAATGGGCCGACCCAGCTGTAGGGCCACAAGATTTTGAGGACCCTAGTAGGCCGGCCCATTAACTGGCTGCCATGTTTTGGGCCAAATGTCGGCCCATATTTGATCCGATCCATTAATGTCCTGCCACGCTCCGGGCCTAATAGTGGCCCATATGAGATACGGCCCGTTAAAAGCCTACCACGTTCTAGGCCAAATTACGGCCCAGATCAGGTCTAGCCCATTAACAGGCTTTGGGCTCAATTATGGCCCATATCAGATTCGGCCCGTCAACTGGACACTATGCTTTTGGGCCCACTTGCTAAAGGCCCACTTCGTAATTCAGCCTGATATTAGTTTTGGCATGTTAAGGGCCCGTTTAACATTTCGGCCCTATATTAATTTCAGCATGTTAAAAGCCCGTCATATAGTTGGGCCTAACTACGGTCCGGTTTGCATCCGGCCTACTCGCAGCCGATATCTGATTGGGCCAAACAAGGACCCGGACAATTTTGGACTGTTAAAAGCCCGTGATTTGATTCGCACAATCATGGGCCAGGGTTCATTTCGGGCTGCTACGTAACTAGTAGGAATTAAGAATAAACCTACTCTATATAATAAAGAAATTACGGCACAGTAACTAAGAATAAACCTACACTACACAATAAAGGATTTAAGGTATATTACATCCACTGGGCATCAAAGTTCGCCACCAGTGATCATAGAGCGCAACGAAGAAGAAGATTACAAAAACTGGGCACCATTGCAGCGTAACAAAATAATACTGAACCGAGACCACTTCCAAGACAGTTCAAGAAAGGTTAGCCTTGCGGGGGAACTGCTGCGCAAGCTGCTGAGCAAGGCTGTGAGACCGGCCTAGCATGTCGGTCATAGCTTCTAGGTGTAGCTGTTTAGCGATGAGGTTCTCATTGGTGTTCTCCGCCATCTTTCTTAGAGATATGACTTCAAGTCAAAGTTGAGTTGCAGAATGCCTTTCTGCTAGAACTTGGGGCTGAAGAAGTCGAACTGATTCAGACAACAAATTATGTGAGCTTGTCTGACTGTTAATCTCAAGGAACTTGAACACTGCATCAAGACAAGACTTTGGGGTTGTCTCGCTATCTTCAAGATGTTTTGCCTTCTTTGCTACAATATATGTTGGGTTTGTCTCACAGCCTTCAACAAACTTGTGCATGCCATCAGGCATATCACCCTGAAACAAAGCAGAGAGATGACAGGTTTTGCACGTGTATAAACAAAGATGATAATGTTCTATCAATTCTATCCAATTTCAAATTAGAAAATAAAGAGTATGTTCAAAATATCAATAGCATAATTTGGCATTGTTCATAATGCGGAGAGCTTCACCACACCACTGGATTACCATGTCAACATAACAAGCATAGATGAAGGGCAAAGAAAATCATTGTATCTATTTTGGATAATGTGCATGGCATGTTGTTCATATCATCAGCCACATTAGTAAGATAAAACAGGAGATGACAAGGTGCAAACGCGGGCTGCTTCACCACACATTGGATTATAGATCCACAAAAACAAGCATACATATAGGGAGTATTAAGTAATGTGCATGGTATGAATAAGGAATTTGGTTTTACAAGTAAAACTTAGAACTTACGATTCTTACGAACATGCATTTTGGTAGAAACAGCAAACTAAACAGCAGTAAACGATAGGGAGTATGAGCAAATTAAACAGCAGTTCAGGATAAAGGCTTTAGAAGGACTGACTTACATTAACAGTTAACACCGGCTTTATAATGCCCTTCTCCATGGCAAGGGAAGCATAACTCAAGAATTTCAGCACAGAATCTTCTTCATAAGCATTGCTTGTACTCTACATTTTGTTGAGAGTAATTATAGATATGATAATACTGGAAGGGATAGAGGATAATGAAGATAAGATGCGGATTGATGCTACATAATCAACTACCAATCCCTAGAAGTACAAGCGTTACAGGACAAAATGTACTGACAAGAGCAATGGGCTACACTTCTGCACCGGGTGGAATGGGCTTATTTGCGAGCTATCATGACCAAGATGGGTTTTGCACAGGAGTGGGTTGATACAATGATGAGAATGGTATCTTCAGTTAAGTTTTCAGTTCTGTTTAATGGTTCAAAGCTTGATGGTTTCATTCCTTCAAGGGGAATCCGTCAGGGAGACCCAATTTCTCCATACCTATTTTTACTTGCAGCGGAGGGCCTTTCGTGCCTTTTAAAAAACCAAGATGATCATCCCAGTTGAACGGACTTCGAGTGGCACCTTCGGCTCCGCCGGTTAGCCACTTGCTCTTCGTGGATGATAGCCTGCTGTTTGTGAAAGCTAGTGCTACTATAGCAAATGAGATGTCTTCATTGATGGAAAGCTACTGTAATGCATCGGGCCAGAAAATAAACCTTGCAAAGTCCTCCATTTTCTTCAGCAAGGGATGTCCCAATTCCCTTAGAGAAGAGGTAAAGGAGGCCCTAAACATTGAGAATGAATCCCTGACAGAGAGATACTTGGGAATGCCTTCTGATGTGGGAACAATCAAGAATGGGGCTTTCAAATTCTTGAAGGATAGGGTTTGGGACAAGATAAAGGGTTGGATGGAAAAACTCCTCTCGGTAGGAGGAAAAGAGGTATTGATTAAATCGGTTGCCCAAGTAGTGCCGGTGTACTCAATGTCATGTTTCAAACTACCCCGTGGTCTTAGTGAACATTTGAACGCACGGATCAGGAAGTTTTGGTGGGGCAGCCGAGAAGGCCAAAGGAAACCCAGCTGGGTTTCTTGGAGTACTATGACAAGGCCGAAGAATTGCGGAGGTTTGGGCTTCCGGGATGTCGAGATCTTCAACCTCGCGTTGCTGGCCAGACAAGCATTCAAAATATTACAAGATCCTGAGGCCCTCGGCACACGGGTGCTAAAGGCCAAATACCATCCGAATTCAGATTTCTTGCAAGCTGAGCTTGGTTCAACCCCGTCGCAGATTTGGAGGTTAGTACTTGAGGGGAGAGAGTTTATGAAGCAAGGACTAATCCGTCGCATCGGGGATGGTCAAACAACAAACATCTGGGATCATAATTGGATCCCTAGGCCATCTAATATGCGGCCTATCATTTGCAGAATTGTTAACCCGTCCCAACGGGTGAGTGATCTGATCTTGCCGGGTGCTGAATGGGACAGAGGTTTGATCTCTCAAATCTTTCTCCCTACTGATGCACAAGCCATAATGTCTATTCCATTATGCACACGGCACATCTTGGATTTCTGGTCGTGGATCCACAAGAAGAACGGGGTTCTTTCTGTGAGATCATCTTATCGGATGCTAGTTGAAACAAAGATGCGAAGAGAAGCATGGCTCGAGGGCAGACCAGCTAACTCAAATAGCGAGAGGGAGACCAGGCTCTGGGAAAGGCTATGGAAAGTGGAGGTCCCATCCAAAGTTAAGACCTTCTTATGGAGACTTGCACACCAATCAATCCCTACGGCTGATGTGCGCCATCATTGAAACATGTCCACTAGCTCGTCTTGTGGACTGTGCGGTGCCGAGGATTCGTGGCAACATTCGCTGCTTCACTTCACGGTAGCACGGTGTGTTTGGGCTCTTGAGGATACTAAACTAGTTGAAGCTTTGAAAAACACCACAGAACCTGGTGCCAAGAGATGGTTGTTCGCCTTAATTGATATGTTGTCTGCTACCGAATTCATTCAGGTAGCGGTTACCCTTTGGGCACTCTGGTTCTCAAGGAGACAAGCATTACATGAGGATATATTCCAAAGCCCACTATCAACACATCACTTTATCAAAAGGTATATAAGGGAATTGGATGATTGCAAGCCAAAGAGGCCTTCAGCATCTACGGGATAGAACCAGCAACAACCACCTCCTAGATGGATCCCACCTCCGTCCGGATCTGTGAAAATACGAGTAGATGGTGCAGTTTGAGGAAACCAAAACAAAGGATCCTTCAGCGCGGTATGTAGGGATGCCACAGGCGTTTACCTGGGGTCCTCCGCAATCAGAGTCAGGGATATTACTGATCCCCCAACTTTGGAAGCATTGGCGTGTCGAGAGGCACTTGCTCTGGCACTAGACCTTGGTTTATCACATGTAATCATCGCCTCAGATTGCCAAGGGGTAATCAAGGATATCCACAAGCAGGAGGGAGGTATGTATGCAAGCATAATAAGGGAGATTGGACACACTGCAAGAACAATCAATGACTGCACCTTCATCTTCGAGGGTAGAGCTACAAATATTGAGGCACATAGCCTCGCTAAGCACGCTTTTGGTCTGGAGTTCGGGCGCCATGTGTGGCTTATAAACCCACCAGATCTTCGATGTATCCCCATGAACATCTCTGAATTCTAATAAAAAGTGTGTTTAGATTCAAAAAAATAACTTGTTGGTCAGATTAAATATAGATCTGATCTTTTTTAGTAAATGGTGGGCGAGGGAGATAAGATGAAGAATGCTACAAAATGAACCAATCCCTCTTCCCATAATACAAGAGTGTTTTGAACACTAGCGTACTATACAAAACGTTCTTATATTATGGGACGGAGGGAGTAGCTGTTAATGTAAGTACAGTGATAGACCATGTTCAGTCCTTACAAGAGGACTGCAGAGCTAAACCTCTTCAAAAGCATTGGGTTGTTTCTAAATTTATGTAAGCGTCCATACGGATCTTATAATGTCCACCAAATGGACGATTACGAGGCTAACATGTGCAATGATGCTACATAATCAAACAACTATGAAAGTAAGTATGGTCATACAGGGCAAGAGGTACTCACAAGAGCAATGCAGTGTGTAGTATAGTTGCGAGATTCTGTGGTCCCTTGAGAATGAATGTTCTTCTGCTAACAGTTTTCGTACAAGTGAGACATTAAGGCAAATGCAGAAATGTAGTTCAAATTGTGATGTGATATCATAGACAGTACCTTACGCTGCAGCCGAGACCAATGTGTAACAAGATTATTCCAGTCACTGTCAGATAAATGTAGCACCGGAGACTTTACAGAAATTTCGTTCAGAGGCTTGCCATTGAAGTGCGCTTTCCTCAGTTAGGAATGATACTTCATCAATGAGTGCTTGAAAAGTGCAACCAACCCTTGCTCGTCATCAGAATCCAGTTTGCGCCTCGCCTATTTAAAAGAATGAAATCTTGTGTCTTCTGTCAGCAGAAACATATGCAGTAATGACCATGAATAACATTAGTACATTACTTACGAGTAAGTTGCGGAGGAAGACTGGAAATTGTTCTATGTCTGCGTATAATCTTTCCATGAAGGAAAGATGCGCACAAAGTTCCTGACAACAACATAAGCTTCGTCCTCTAAACTGGGAAGAAATGGAACAGGGGTCCTATTTGCTGCAATTGGGGCTCTCTATAGTTCGAAAAGGGATTTGGCAACTAGATTTGGTGTACTCTTTGCTGGAATGGGGGTTTTGCGTCGTACTGCTGGTGCTATGTCAACTGGCATAATCATACTGTTTACTGCAGTGGTCTGCTGAGTTGGGGCATCAGAAATGACCAGTGTAGTAGGGCTAGAGTCTGCTAGAGTTGGGGTATTTTGTGGGTCAGGTGATAGTGCAACTACACCTAATGGGCTATTTGATTTATCAGGTGCCACTACCTTTTCCAAATACTTTGCTTGTGCTCATCCACGATCAGCAATTGCCCTCTTCCTTTTGAACGTCTGATACACAAGAACAACATTTGAATGGATAAATATGGTATGATGATAGATGGAATATGTACTGAAAATGGATAGGCAGGGCGTATTCACATACACGATGTGTAAACTAAGCTAATGGCAGTTCAACAAAGTAGAAGCAATGCAAAGCATCGGTTGCAAGATATGTGCGAGCAATGTAACCTTGGAAAGTTAGAGCAAGTACCTTGATGGGTGAATAAGACAGGGCATCTTCCTCTGACTACTCCACTAGGGAGCTACATTGACTTAGGTCTCCCTCTAGCTCAGAATCACTGTTAGGATCATATTCTGAGCATGAATCTATAGGTGGAGAGTGTTTGCATTGCATTGCATCCAGACTTGATTTCAGTCCCTTAATGCCAAGTTTGACAGCCATGGCATTGTTCTGCTTTATTCTTTTCATGCGCGCAAGCTCATAATCATTATGATGCTGTTCAGAACCTGAGATTCATGAAAACATAAAAAGTAGTCAGATTATCTATGGAATGCATTGCGGTTTCAACTCGGAGAGTGTCTCCCTATAAACCCCCTGCATATGCAAAGTTCACCTCCCCAACCGTGCTGACCAGACCACACACAGAGATGCACACCCGAGCGGTGAACATGCATTTTCGAAACTAATTTAGGAACATTTAGCTGACCAATTAAACAACTCTGTTTTAATAATATCAGATTCGTATTTGAACAACTAAGCTTGCTTAGCTTGATGGGTGGAGCAGTGTTATTATGACACGAAGCATGTATTCTGATTGTATAGTGATCATAAAAGGGGGAAACTCTAAGCATATATTTTTTTAGCAAAAGTGGGTTTCCCCTCTGATTTCTATTAAAGAAACCACCACGGAACCAACATGGTCAATTAAACCCTAAGCATGATCAATTAAACCGTATTATGGTTGTGCCATGGAAGATTTGAAGCTGCAAACCGGAGAAATGATATTTAGCATCCATTGTTTGCTTCGAACTAAGAACTAAATTCTAAGAGCTGAAAAGAAAGTAGAGTAACCAAGTTAAGATCTATTTTCTGGTTGAGATCAAAAAGTTGAGGAGATATGAAGTACCACCTCTCTTGCGGCACCGTGTAGGCATCGGGGGTGTGATGGCTGTGGGTGGCGTTGAAGTAGATATGCGACGGTAGACGGGTGCATCGAGGGATAAGTCCCGTTGCAGTGGAAGAGAAGGTCGTGTGAGCGGCCCCGGCAAAGAGGACAACAACGCTGATGAAGCGAGAGGACGTGATGCAAGGCTATTGGTCCGTCGCCATGGATGAGAAATGTCCATCTCTAGCAGTGGATGACGCGGTCTTGGTAGGCACTCCGGCATGGTGGAGGACGGTGGCGATGGATGTGGTGGAGGACGGCGGCGATGGATGGGGTGGCAGACGGAGGCTGGTGTGGGAATGGGGTGTTCTAGCGCGAATGGTGTATGAATGGGAAAATGGAGGGAGAGGTACGGGGAACCATGTTTCTGGGACGCGCCTGTCTGAAATATGGGAAAGTAACGAACTTATCCCCCGTTTCTAATTTGGACGTCTCGTCGGTTGGGGATAGGACGGTAATCTCGCATCTCCCAAATATTTGTCGGTAACTATTTCGGGCGAGGAGAGGGTGTTTTGCCGCCCATGGTTCGCGCCCACGGTGTATGAACGGGGCTGACAGGTAGGGCGGTTGTGTCACGTCTGATGGAAGTTACACATCTACCCCTATTTAAAATATTAGCCTACATCTATTTCGGACGAGGAGAGGGTGTTTTGCCGCCCACCATGTATGAATGGGGAATGGAGGGAGAAACAGAGGTCTTTCGGACGAGCTTGAATCAAATGAGTTTTACCGCCCATGTTTGACGCCCACCGTGTTGGAATGGGCTCTGAGGCGGTCGTGTCACGTCTAATTGAAGTTACTAACCTACCCCTATTTAGAGCCAGTGGAAATCGGGCCGATGGATTGTCCGTGTAATGGGTAGACAGTAATTTCCATCTCCCAAACACTTGGCTTCGGGAAGCCGATGTGAGAGTGGAAATTTTGCTGTTTCTTTCGAATTTTGGGACAATAAGCATCCACGTTTACCCTGGCAACTAAATTCGAATCCATTTTGTATTCCTATATGAATCTTTATAAATCATTCTATGTGTTTCTATATATCTTCAAAAGGACGACAACGATGTATTCCACTGTCATATATGAATATGGTTTACAAATGCCGATACTCAAATTCAGAAACTAGAATCTAGTTTAAGGTGAATTCGAATATTTGGAACACTTCATGTCCAACTCAAATGTCACACGCAGCATAATGTGTACTCCCATTTAGATCTGTACACAAGCGATGTATCAAGATTCAAATACCGAGTCAATCAACCAAGAATGTACGGAACTAACAGACATATAAACACTTATAGAGTATATGGATCAATAATATCAACTAACATACATAAGCCAGGCCGCTGTACTTTTTTTTGGCTACAACAACATCCTTTTTTAGCCAGCATCTTGGCCCTTTCCGATTTGTGCCACTTATGGTCCATCTATACTACTATTGCTGAATGCACATTCAGCCCGATTGGCATATTTGTAGGTCTGGCGCAGCAATC
Source organism: Triticum aestivum (assembly GCF_018294505.1). Taxonomy (NCBI): domain Eukaryota; kingdom Viridiplantae; phylum Streptophyta; class Magnoliopsida; order Poales; family Poaceae; genus Triticum; species Triticum aestivum. The sequence continues at coordinate 178,479,852 of NC_057809.1, forward strand.
CAAATGAAATGTCTCCGAGTCTTATCAATTAATACATACTTGTGCTCAAATAAAATTACAAACAAAAAAACAAAACAAAAATTATTACATGATCTCTAAAACAAATGGTTTGATTGATTACATGAACAGACAACACAAAGGTTATTCAACTATGAAAAGAACATTTCACCTATGATTTACCAAGTAGGAATTTAATTTCCTTTTTTTCCTTCAGGACCTTAACAATCTGGTCAGTCTCAGCTTGCTTTGTTTTGAAATCCACCAAATATTTAATGGTTGTCTTGAGTACTGCTTGTGATTGTGTTGTTTGCTTCCTCAACATGTCAACTTCATCTCTAAGTGCAGAAGTAGAATCTCTTTCTACCACTAGTTTAGCCTCTAGAGCATCAGCAGTTGGCAATTCATAATGCACGATTGGGCCGGTGCCACTGCTATGGGATGATGCAACGTCCATGGGGACCTCGCTCTTTGATCTTGGGCTAACCTGTTTTGCCACTAAAATTCCGATTGGTTTCAGAAAAGTTGAAGTTAGCAAAACATCTCAACTGGGAGTTATAACAGCAAACCAGTTAAACAAACAAGGAATTAAAGAGTTTCAATTGGATGCTGAAAAGTAGTTATTAACATCATTGTAACCCGCTGTTGCAGCAGCAAAGCAGTTAAACAAACAAGTAGATATTTAAGTTAAGGCAAACAGGTAATCCTTAACAGTAGGTATCAAACACATAGATAGACGCAGTCTACAATATGATTAACAGGCTGCGCCATTATGTAATCAGTAGCAAACTAAATTAAGCCAAGCAACATAATTGAACAATTTTGCAATAAGTGGCTAACTTAAATTCCGAGAAGCAGGTAACTAAACTTACGCTAGTTCTTTGTATAGGCACACTGCAACTTCTTTTTTGGTTACAAGGTTGTACGGAGGAGTCCATGGCATCAATTGCTTGGATACGCAGTCCCAATACTTCTTTCTTCCCACACTGCATGGGTAAGTTGAATGGTTAATCTGGTATGATGGTGCGTCCTTGATATGTTATATGAGGACGTGTAGTCAGACTAGTTGTAGCCAAACACATCACACTGGCTTTTACTGTATATTTCATGCGATTACTTTTGGCATATTGAGATCTAAGCAATCTACAATAGGATGAAAAGACTGGCATCCTTCACATTATTGGTGAACTCAGTTCATAGAAACAAGCAATTCAACCATTCTGTGGGTAAATCAAAAGCGCCACTAGAATATTTTTCACCATCCAATCATACACGCAAAAAGGGGCGACGCCACCATAGGGGCTGGTATGGGCGGCCGCCTCAGGTGGCTGGAAAGTGTGCACCTAGTTTTAGTCGTCCAAGTTGGCCCACGCTAGTTTTGTTCGTCCCAACGCACGAGCAGGCAATGTAAAAAATGAAGAAAAATGTTTCAATTTGGATGGGCCAATAACATAAGTGCAAGGCAGGCCCTATAGCAGGCTCGCGCCCCAAACGAGCGCCTCCCATATCGATCGACAGCAGGAAAAATCCCAATTCATTCGCTCCAGCCTCCAGTCTGGTTCGCTCCTAACCTAGCTGCCGCTGGACAGACCGACACAGCACTTCCTCGCGCCCTCGTCGGAGGGCAGTCGTCGGGCTTCAAGCAAACGGAAGGACAAGAAGATGAAGATCCAACCCTGGGTGTAGCCTGCGTGGGAGGCAGCGGCGGCAGCACGGGCATGGCATCGAGCTTGCGCAAACGGACAGTCGCAACTTGCAAGAGTAGCATGCGCAACGAGCAGGTACATCACATCCCTGATTATATCTAATTCAACTCTTCAATTCCTGGCCAATAGTTAAAGCTGACAGTGTTGTAAAACTGCTTGTATGTAGGGAATCTATGAGAAAATGAAACCAATTTCTACTTATTTTATAACTCCCCCAATCAATACTGAACTGACTGAATCTGATGTATCTAATCAAGTTTCCGGTGCAAACATACAAGCTCATGTTGTTTTTGAGCCTGAAGTGTCTAATGAACACACTGCTAATGAAGGATTTGATGCAAACATTTTACATGCTCCTGGTGATGAACATATAGTGTCTAATGAGGGATCTAATGCAAGCATTTTGCAAGCTCATTGAAGGATTTAGTGTCTAATGATGATCTACTATGTTGAGAGAGACAGAGATTTGTAGGCATTGATGACAAGAAAATTATAGTGCATTTTCATAGCTTGAGGAAACGTCGAGGCCATCTACCAGAAAGTCCCCGTATCATGACAACATAGCATAAATACTTTTCTAATATGTTGTTTGAAACTATTGGTATACTTGTGCAGGATAGATATATTGATATGCAGTTTGCGCACTGGTTATACGTGCAATTACACTTCGATATTTTCAGCCAGAGAACGAATAATTCAAGCAGGTATAGACCATGTTTGTAGTCCTTGTACATTATGTTGCATTTTGTGTTTTTTGGTGCTTGCATCATTTAGTGTTTATAATCTGAACTACTTTGGATCATTAGCTGGTTTTCAAAGTGCATGTAGCTTCACATTTCTCAAGTTATGTTGATTTCCGGAGTGCAAGTGCCTTCATATTTTTAAGTTAAATGTTCGCCCCTGGTAACTTGAATTCATGGATTAGCCACTGCACACAAATCATAAACGAATGCCAGTACGAATTAAATGAAATGTAGGGACTTACGCTAGCTCGTTGTATAGGCTCACTACAGCTCTGCTTGCGCTTGGGATGTTCCATGTACAAGTCCATGTTAGCACTTGCTTGGATGTGCAGGCCTTGTGCTCCTTGCATCCCCCTCTGCATTTTTGACACGGCGAATGGTTGATCAAATAAGAGGAATCGACCTTGATATTGTACCAGAGGACAGATACTTACAAGGTTATACTGGTGTGTAGGATGTGTACCAGATCCCGTAATGCCATCATGCTTCGCTAAAATATGGATTTGCTTGTTTCAGATGATATCTCCAGAAGAAATAAGAGTTAAGGTCAGAGTTGCATAGGCGTGTAAGCAAAGAGAGCAGTGAAAGGATATCCAAACATCGTCGAAACAGTGCATAAGGGAGTGATGTGTGGATACCTAGTTTGGGCCGGCGTTTGGGCATACTCGCCTAGCTAGAGTGCAGGTCACTTCAGAGCCATTGAGGGTGATGCGCTGGCGTTGGCTGGCCGCGCACGGATGCAGATCTTGAGTGGCAGTGAAGCGCTACGATGCGGTGGACGAGAACGTTGGTGAAGCCCCAACGGCCTCGGGGGGCGAAGGTGCGATGATGTGCTCGGTGAAGTAGCCCCGGTGAGTTGGTAGACGGCGTCGGTGAAGCGCACCTGATGTGGTGGAACTCGGTGTCTGTGAGGCACGTCGGTTGCGGCGGCCGACATTGTCGGTGGACCACCCGGTGCGGTGGACGAGGGCATAGATGAGGTAGCTCCGGTGCGGTGGTGAAGCGCAACCGTCGTCTTCGTCGTCGTCGTCCGGCACAGAGGTGGGGAACGGTGGGGAAAGAGACGAGACGAGGGGTGATTCGAGGGTTGGCGGCGAATTAGGGATTTGAGAAATCTGGGCACGGAAGGGGATGGTGGAGAAGAGAGATTTTGCAGGGCTGGAATTGGGGCCGCCAAATATTTCAATCCGAAACGTGGAAGCGTGAACTTATATTGTCGTTGTCCTTTTTTGGGGGGGAGGGGGGTGGGTGGCTGGGTGCTACGCGTCCGTCCGACACACGCGACCACCCCGACAGGACTATGCTTCGGTGCCTTAAGGCACCTGCCTTTGTGTCCATGACATATGGGCCCAACAGGTGGCTGGCCCACATGTCAGTGACCCAAAGGCAGTTGCCTTTAAGGCACCGAAGCAGCGTCCACCCCGACACGACCCTGGTTTGCCTGGTGCGCCTACATTTGAGAATGCAAACGAATCTTCTTTCATTTGCAAACGAATCTGTATGTATTACCATGCCCGTGTTTTCCTTGCAATAATTAGTCATTCGAAACGAGATACTCCATCCGTTCACTTTTGTAAGTCGTTTCAGACAACTTAAAATGAACTGTTTTGCACATTGTCTGAAATGTCTTCAAGGTCTTATAAAAGTGAACAGAGGGAGTACTATAAATTAATTAATGAGGAGTTATTTGAAAAAAAATCGAAACGGTACCCACGCTAACGTGGATTAGAGTGTGTGTCACATAATTAGTTATTTGAATTAGAGTGTGTGTCACGTAGTTAGTTATTTGAATTAGAGTGTGTGTCACGTAGCGATCTCCAATTCTAACGTGGATTTCGCATTTCACTGTATCCACGCTACTTTTTTAATACAAATTCATATGTATATGATGAACACCATGGTAGTGAGAAAACTTTTGGATGGATTCAAACATATGACCTACAAAATAGCACAACAAACTGAGTCAATGTCAACTTTTCGAAACTTAGTATGGCACGAATTCGAAATAATTACCCGTATGCCTGGTCCTCGGTTCAAATCTTACAATGTACACCGAATTGAAACATCGATATTAAGTCTCGTACTATGTACATTCAAATGTTGTTTTTAGCCCCCCCCCCCCCGCACAAACGCTACATACTTCCTGTATCGGTCAATCTTCCTCTCCTAACCACCTTAGGAAGCTATCGGTTTCCAACACACGTTCATTCTTTCTCTCCATGTTTCGATCTCTAAGTCTCTCAACTACACAACCCCTTTTTCCACTCTGTTACCAAATGTATTTACCTCACACACCCGCCATTGCACCCCATGCCGAGCTCTCTCTCTCCCCCCTCTCCCTCTCACCCTCTCGCGCTAAATACATGCATTGCCTATCTAGCCCCCCAACCTCTCGTGCATGCGCACGCACGCACGTTGTATATCTAGGTCACTCCCTCGAGACTGTCTCACTCTTTCTTCCGCACGGCGGGCCACACTCGCTCAATCTCGCTCTCTTTATCTGAGTCTCGTTTAACCTCGTTTTCTTTCACACACAAATGATATATCTCCCTGTTCGGGCCTCGATCGACACACTCTATACTCTCTCACGCAGATTGTCTATCTAGGTCAGTCCATCCAAGCCGCCACCACTCTTTCGACCTCATGGTGGGCCACGCTCACTCAATCTCTCTCTCTCTCTCTCTCTCCGTATGTCTCGATTGACCTTGCTCTTTCTCGGGCAAAAACGATATATCACCATGTTTGAGCCCAATTCGACCTATTCACATTGTATACTCTCTCACGCACATCGTCTATCTAGGTCACTCTCTCCAACCCGTCTCACTCTTTCGATCGCACGGCGACCCTATGTGATCGGTTGACCTTGCTTCCTCCCACGCACAAAATATATCTACACGTCTGTGACTGGATCATCTCTCAAGCTCTATCTTACAGCCCTCACCCTTGCCAAAAAGCTCAATCGGACAATATCTCTCCAGAGCATATATATTTGTTCAATGAATGTCGGACCACACTCACTTTGTCTCTCTATCTATATGTCTCTCGATTGACCTCGCTTTCTCACACCGTATCTTCCACGCGTTGAAGCTACTACCTCTCCATCCCTCGCAAAGCCAGAGCTATTTACATTGCGAGGGGCACTCCAACCTTGGATTAATTTGTGTAGGCATTTATTCCGGTCGGTTTAGATTATATTTTCGTAGCATTCGGCCCACAACTACTCCAATCACCGTAGCGGGTAATTAAGCTACGGGGAGCACCTAATATGAGCACCGGGGAGCCGTTGGATCGAAGATGCAGCGGCACACACGAGGCCTGAATGTTTTATTTGCAAAAAAACCTTTGGAGAGTTTGGAAATTGCGCATAATTACAAAGACTACTCCCAAGCCATTGGATCTCACTTCCAACGGTGTAAAAACTCGTATCACCATAGTATCTAAGCTGCGGGGTGGATGTGATATTCTATGTCGCTGTCATTTTTGTTCCTAAACTTGCAAAAAACGTGTAACTCGTGCCGTTACTTGTCTAACCGCGCAAAGTGTTTGTTCAAAAAAACCATCCTACACTGAAATATCGGAACAACACACGGGGGTCCCACTTGTCATTAATCAAATTTGGACCTAAAACTAACAAATCTGAAAGACGAGATTCGAACTGGCAACATGGACTACAAAGCGTAAGTTGATAGCCTGAAAAACGAACGGTTGTTGGCTTTGTCCCATGACTTGATTTTATACAGTACTTGCGTTGAGTAGAGTAGAGGAAGTGTCTCGTCAACACGTGCATGACCGTTATCTCACTTACTGGTGGGTCCCAGGTCTGCGATCTCAATCTCTCTTCTCTCCATCGTCTAACCTTTGCACGGGCACACACGAAGAGCGGCGCTAGCTGGCCGTGGTGTTATTACAACTAAAAAACTTGGAAAATAGAAGAATCACCTAGAACAAGAGACGTTGTGGCTGGTCGAGACGGAGCTAACCACATCTATCCTCCGTGCCATGTTTGCATGATGAAGCTGTGTGGCTAGTGGGGTGTTTTCAACCGACTGGCTGGGTCCCGAGGTCGAACCATAGGTACTACGTCTGATACAGTATATTTTTACATGCACATTTTTCCTCCATGCCGAGACATGGCACACCCTACCGCGCAGTTTTGGGGTCCTCCCGGGTGGTGCACGCATATATTCTTCCTGACGTGGGACGCCCTACCACGCGTTTTTTGGGTCCTCCTCGGTCGTAGCGCTAAAGCAAGTAAATGAGTCATCAAATCAGAAAAGACCACCTTTCCTGCCAAGTACATCAGTGAAGCACGGTGGCTAGCTAGTTGGGCTAGTTCGACCGATTAGCTAGGCCGCCGCCACATTTGTTTTTTCACCCCTTTTTTATCTACTTGCCGGCAGGTAAATTTAAATATGCTCTGGTGTTTGGGTGCGATATGATTTTTAATTTTTTGATTGACGGGAGCAGGCGCGGCAGGATTTTTAATTTTTTGATTGACGGGAGCAGGCGCGGCAGCAATTAGTCACGATGACTCTGCCGGTCCCCACTGCTCCCTGATGTGAGAAGTCGTCGACTGGTGTTTTACCATGGTGAAAACCAAAAGATTCCCCGCTCCCTCCGCCTTCCTGTAGATTGCATTGCCTTCAAGCCATTTCGCCCCCTTTGCTTCCTCTCCCCGTTGCTTCTACCTGGTGCCATGGTGGCACACCAGATCACGGAGTCCGAGGTGAGGCTCCTGACACAGGAGCTCCATGCCAAGGATGCGGAGCTCAGGGCCAAGGACGTGGAGCTCCGTGAGCTCAAGGAGGAGAGGAGTGCCATGCTCCTTCGTTATGTGCGGGAGTTCACGGAGCTTCAAAAGCGGCAAGGCGTCCACCACAAAGATGCTCGAGGCGTCGGCGGCGTTGCTGCAGAAAGGGGGATATCGATAGGCCGTCAGGGGAGCCGGCTGGAGCGCGAGCGGGCCGATCATGAGGAGGTCCAGGATCGCCTCAGCCACTTGGTGAACCAAGTTGCCACGCACGTGTTGCGGCTGCGCGATGCCTACCGTCGTGCCAGCGCGACGATGCCGGCCGTCGGGCTAAACCCGTTCGACCACCCGGTCGACTTTAACGAGCTGCGGCTTCCTGACCTGGTCTCCTTCTTCACCTATATCTCCGAGGAGCTGAGCCGTCTCCGCGCGATGGTGGGGGCTGAGCTGGACAAGGAGGGGTTGCGGGCTGCCGTCGCCGTTGCCGGGCGAATCCTTTCAGGGCTCCGTCACCGGAATCCATTCGTGCCATTGGACGCCGTCTTTGACGAGCTGGCTCCCGTCGACCGGGAGCGGGCTCTGCGGGCGGTTGCACCCTGCATCACCAACGTCGTGCGCCTCGAGAAGCAGAGGGACTTCGGTGGTGTTTAGGCGCCCTCTGCATGGGCATGTCCATGTCTCGGCGCAACATGACCGTTGGATCAAACTCAGACGGTGCAGATCAGTCACTGTAGCACAAAGCGTGTGGGTGTGTTTGGTTGCATTCTCATCTCAATATAGTTGTTTCCTCTTCGTGTATTTTTGTCAACCTACTAGTGTGGACTCATGCACCCTTCATGCACTCTGCCAAACACCCAAAAGTGGGTCGAGAAGGGAACTTTTGCTCCCATCCCGTGCACCCTTCATACACCCTGCCTAACACTATCCGTGCTTCATATGGTTCATGTTTCATGGAGTACTGTAGCACCGTACTCTCCGTGCGTTGTGGACCTAGTTCTGTTAACATTGATCTCACCGTCCATTCTCGACCGGACAGTCGAAAAAGCGGTACTATGTTACATATAGGAGTAGTTGACATGCGCACAACATCATTTGTTATCGTCATATCTTACTACACTAGCAACAAGATTGTGTAGTACTGACGCATGAACCACTGCACATGCCTAGTAGTAGGAGCACTGTGTATGTTCAAGTGGCTGCCGTGTTTCGCACTCCTCCGTCGTAAGAGTGGAAACGCTTGCTGTAATCATTTTTTTCTTCTGAAAAACAGTGGACACGCTCTACCGTGCGGATCCTCCTCCAGCCATGCACTAAATTACTCACTTTCACCGACGTGTGGGACAGCCAGCATCGGGGACCACCAGCCATGCACTAAATTACTCCATAGTAGAGTGACGGTAGACTACCTCGATCGAAGCGCCGCAGTAATGCCCAATGAGCCGTCAAATCACAAAAACCCCTCCTTTCCAGCAGTAAGTTGGACGGACGAAGCAACCATCATTTCACTCTTCTCTCTCAGCTTCCTCTCTACCCAACCCTCGCTTCTGCCTCATCTTGTTCCTCATTTCTTCAAGAAAACCCCGACCTGCTTCTGCCATTGTTCTTCTCTCCCAAAGAAGGAAAGGTGAGCGCATCAATGGTGTTGATTCTGGCCAAGGCCCGGTCTTGCAACCCCGAGACTGATCCTATAACTCCCTCTCTTTTCTTCTTTTGGGTTTGTGATTATGGTTTCTTTTCTTTTATTTCTATTTGACAGTTTCTTGATGGACGCTGGAGCACCGGCCGAAGTGATGTCTATGGCTCCGGCCAAAACCGTCGAGGCTCATGGTACGAAGAAGCGCAAGCACCCCGCCGAGACTACCGCAGACAAGCTCAAAGCCATCGCCCTGTCCAAGCCCCCTCTCCGGGATCCCTCATTAAGCAAGTCCAGGTAATATCTCTTCTTGACGATCTTTTTCTCGATCTTGATCGTGTTTTTTCATCTAACACGCAGTACTAGTACTAGTAGTACAACTTTCTGGGTGATCTTGCATGTGATTTTTGTGTGCCAAATGACGGTTCTAAATTCCTCTTTTGACCAAAACATGCGAGAGGTTGACACTGATTTCTTATAGATTACTTTCAACTACTCCCTCTGTCCCAAATTTCTTGTCTTAGATTTGTCTAGATACGGATGTATCTAATACTAAAATGTGACTTGATACATCCGTATCTAGACAAATCTAAGACAAGAATTTTGGGACGGAGGGAGTACTTTATGAACATCAATGCTACCTTTTAAGAGGGTATATTTGCCTCAGTAACTTGTGTTATGGATATTGCATGTAATCCCTCTGCTCTCATGCCTTTGAAGACATGTTCTAGTGTCTTTGTTCACTCATTTCTGTGCGTATATGTAGTCATATATGGAGTATAATATCGAAAATCATCTTATATTTCTGAACGGAGGTAGTAATAAAATATGGTTTCTGTTTGAATTAGAACCAGGTCCGCGGTGGAGATGAAGTTCTCAAAGTCATGCCGTGTGAACTGGAAGACCTGATGATGAGTTCTACTGCTGAACTATCCAGCTGTTGTGTCCTTGTCGCCACGTGTCCTGAACTAGTGTTTTCCTGTAGCATTGTTGTCAGGCGTGTTCTCGAGGCTGTACTTGACCACAACAATTTCCTGGCTGTACCTTCAATTACGAAGGGTGTGGTTCTTGTAAAGCTTCCCAACAAATATGATGCGGCATGTCTTCATCATCATGTTTATGAGTGGAAAGACCACTCTGTTAGGTTCTCCAAGGTTGACAAGATGGTGATGGTGCATGTAGACATCTCACACGAAGTCCATGGCCTAGTCAGTTATGCGGGGTTCATGCCGTAGGTCGGTGGCAAAAAATAGTGAGCAAAGTTTAGTTAGTGCAACTTTGCTTGTCTATAGTAAGTACTATTGTTCAGTACTTGATTTGTGTTTGTGAACCATGTATTGTTTATTAGTACTCCCGCTTTTGGTGTGTGGTCAGTCCTGAGAACGGTCTATGTTAATGTCTGTCCACTCAATTCAGTCTATATATTTTGAAGTATCCATATCATATTTTTTTTGTGAGGACGGCCTATCAATTATGGTTACACCCCAATATCTGTATGCATTGCAGGGTTTATCGCACGCACCAGGATTTCCAGCCCCATGGATGTTTGGTCCATACGATTTGTTCCGACCTTTGGACTGTCCTGCTTGTGGGAGTAGGCAGGGCCCCTGCATGCCACACGTAGTTGGACGATCAATCTTCTGTTTAGTACTTCAACATAGTGATTTCCTGGTAAGGATTCACTCGTGTCACATCAAGTAAATCTTATTGATTTACTGTCTAAATCTAATTGATTTAATGTCATGTTTTCTTTCTTTTCCTGCAATTTTATGATGCAGGTTTTGCCATGTGACATTCATCACAGAATAAACCGTTTGGTTTGCTCTACGATGGCTATTTTTGCAGGTTTCACTTCTTATGGCGTGTCAGTAACGAAGGCACTGTCCATCACTTATATTACTGGAAAAAATTGGATCAGTCCGTTCTCTGAGTACAAGCTGAATCCCTATGATGAACTGCAGTTTGGTTTAACAAAAATGCCACAATTAGTCCTTCTCGCGTTTAAAAGAAATGAAGAAAAAAACTGGATCACGGTCACGGATCCTAGTCAAGTTAGAAAGCTGATCATAGCAGACCAGATACGATCACCGCTGTCTCGCACAGATCGAGCACCGACAGTTGCTCTAGCATTGACAGCGGCAGCAGCTTAGTCTGATCCAGCTAAGGATTGGGCACCGACCGCGTCAGCGGATCATTCTGATCTACCGGAGGATCGGGCATCGACACCGGCACCTGCTCCGACACCGGCACCAGCTCTACAAGGAGCACCATCTCCGGCAGCAGCAGCGGCTTCAGCACCTGCACCAACACTTGCACTTGCATCTGCTCCGGCCCGTGCAGTTGCACCGGCAACAGACTGGGCTGCAGTTCGCACTTCATATACCAAAATCCTTACAAAACCGACATGTCCACCCTCTTGGTAAGCATTAGCCGCCCAAGTTCTTCGTTATGTTTTCTTTCCATGTTGTTTCACATGATGCACTGTGTTGATCTAACTGTTTGGCTATGTCTTCTTGTTTGCAAACAGAGAATTCCTAAAGCAACGAGGGAGTCGTTCAACAATCCGGGCGACCGCGGCCAAGTTTCTCTTACCATGCGCAGCCTTGGTGTGAATGAACCTGCTCAATATATCGTAAGTACAAAGGATGGTCGCATGATGATTGATGCTAAAGGATGGTCAAGGTTCAAATCTAAATCATATCTTGCGGTAGGGGATGATGTCAAAATCGAATTTTCTCGGCAAGGAGAGCTGGTCCAAATCAACTTTGAAATTCTTCAGTAGCAGCACGCAACTGCATAACTGATCTATCCTCCGAGAGATTTTGATGTAATAATCTGGCATGGTGAAACAAGTGTCCTGTGTGCATAAGTAGTATGATAGTATTATTTATCACATGGTATATCGTTGATAGAATTGCAACTCTGATTGCTGGTTAGGAACTGTCGTTCGATTTCATTCCAATAGCTGCCGTGCTTTATTCAATTTTGTGTATTCGCCTTGCGACAGCATCTAAAACCAGCGCCGTACTGATCGCTTGCAATATGAAAAGCACCAAGGTAGAACACACGGGTCCCCAAACTTGCAGGGTCGTCCTGCGGCCCAAAGTCCAGAACTTGGTTTCGAGAAGCACTAGCTCAATGTAGAAGTGGCGTCCTCCTCCTGCCGTGGGTTGGGCGAAGATGAATGTTGATGCTGCGTTATCTCGCAATGGTGAAAGGGGAGTCCTGGCAGTTGTGAGCCGAGATCATACAGGCTTCTTCCTTGGAGCATCGACACTGGTCTGCGAAAGTGTTACTGATCCAGAGATCCTAGAGGCAATGGCATGTTGCGAGGGGCTATCTCTGGCTCTTGACTTAAACCTGCAACAAGTTTAGATTAGCACCGATTGTTCAGCAACAGTCAAGCATATCGGAGAGGCATACTTGGGGCCCAGTAAAGTTATTATGGACGAGATCAAGATGAAGAAGATTATGTTCCAAACCATGGAGATCATACATGAAAAACGCGAGTGTAATGTTGAAGCGCACGTGCTCGCAAAAGCTGCTACTTCTTTGCCCTGTGGGCGCCATCTTTGGCTCACAGGAACCCCCGAAATTATTTGTATACCTATGACTGTTAATCTTCAATAAAGCAGCTTTTATCCCTCAAAAAAATCTGAGTATTATATTCTCAGCTGAACCCCCATAATGCCCGTGCGTTGCAGAGGGAGTATATTTCTCGGCAAGGTCAGCCTGTGATATAAAAGATTTGTATATTTCTTTACAGAGGGAGTATCTCTCTATCAAAAAATATATTTATGTGTAACTAGTTACTCCTGTCTTTCTACTTCCTTTTGTTGATATGTGGGGCAACCGGCAACGGGGTCCACGTGCCATATGCACAAAATAGAGTGCACAACTTCATGGTAGACACACCACGGTCGTAGCGCCGCAGTAATGCCTAATGAGCCGTCAAATCACAACCCCCCCTTTCCAGCTTTAGCAGTAAGCTGGACGGATGAAGCGGCAATATTTCACTGGGCCTGAATCCCCTTCTCCCTCGTCTGCTTGTTCAGAGAAAACCCCCTCTCGGCGATTTCATAGGGTTTTCTCATGGAGAACTAGGTACGAATTCTTCATCCATCCCTGATAAACCCAAGTCCCTTGGTCGCAGGTAATCCTAGGATGGCAGCCGCCGCCGTTGATGCATTTCTCTTCCTACTGAATCTAGTGTGTTTCATTTGCAGTGCCCAAAGTGCGAGTACCCTACAGGTTTCTGCGCCCTCGGCGAGATGCCACACTTGTTCCTTCTCATCCTAACACAACATTTTGAAACGCGCACAGTATGTTCCTAGAATCCTCTTTTCTATCCAGGAGGGTGGGGTTTTTTTGAACATGATGTGTTCTCGTATTATGTTTCCTGCAGTGTATTATTTGCTCTGCCAGAACACATGTACTCAAGATGCTCGGCCTTGCCATAACTGAATACACTAGTTTAATGGTCACAGTGAAGACAAGCCATGGATATAAGTTCCGAGTTGGGTTCATGAACCAAGAAGATCGCTGCTTTTTTATGGCCAAACTTGGATAAACTTTCTCAAGTGTTACGGACTGAAAGTTGGCGCAGGAATGTTGATGGAAATAGCAGAACCTGGTCTCATCTTCACTGCGATCTTCCACCCCGACGTCGTTCCAATTGTTCATCCATGTTAGTTTTGTATCTGGTTCTTGCTTGTTGCCTCGATTACTTCTTAATCCACCTATTTTGTCTAACTCATCACAATTTAACTTTAGAAGTAGCAACGAATCTCTCACGAAGATGCTACTTCTAACTAATATTTTCTTATAATTGGTGGCACGTGTAGGTTTTTTCAGAGTTAAGCAGTCTGCTCGTTTGTTACTCTGTAATAACTCGGCTGTTACTAATGGCACTGAAGTTGACTGGATCGACATCCACAAGTTCCTACACTTTATTGATCGTCTTTGAGGTCCTTGTGGGGCGTTTCAATGGTGGAAGGCCACGTGGGATATGTGTGCCACTGCTGCACTCGTTGAACAGGTCCAACTATGTCGAGAAACATATGGTACGAGCTGTTTTCTGTTATATATGTTGTTCATAAACTATTGCTTATACACAGTTTTACAGCTGTGATCTTCTTGAAACAGGAACTGCCGAGTTCTATTGTTCCTATACAGATGCCTGACCATGGTCGGGTCAGACTTGCGCTTGGTCAAAACATGATGTTTATGTTGACCTACTCAATTCCCCTTGGAGGTGAAAAGATACTTATTCATGGGTGGTCTCAAATAATGAAGGCCCGTCCATCTTGGAGAATAGGACAGAAGATTATGTTCATGCTTTTCCATGGCTCTAAAGCGAATATCCTGTTTATTGACCACGTTGCGAGATGAAGTTGCTTTCAAAAGGTTGTGGATGCGCAGGGTGGCGCCTGGGCCTTGTCCTGGGGCTTGGCGGCCTCACCCTTGGTTAACTGTAGGCAAAGTAGCACTGTACGAGGCGTGCCTTGTACAGTTGAACCTCTATAAGTACTCATACTGCTTTCAGCTTTGGTTGTTAAGTGCCCCTGCTGGTTTCAGTTAAGGTTGTTAAGTACGCCTGCTGCTTTTACAGTCTGTCGTGTTTCTTCAGTCTTGTCTTCCTCCAGCCACCAAAACCAAACTAGCGCCGGCGGGGCCGCCTGCTTCCGCCTCCCACGGCTGGCTGCGCCTCAGTGCACGCATCGCTGCCCCACCGTCTCCTAAATCGTTAACACTAACGTCCTCCGCGCGCTTTGGTGCGCTTGTCGCGGTGCCGCCCTCTCGCGTTGTCAACATGGTCAACAAACAACATGAATCGGTAGAAGTACGTGGACAGGATGACAGTAGGACCCACCACGTCAGCGTATGGAAAAATAAAATGCTTCCTCCTACTGTTTTCCTGACATCTGGGACCCACGACATTGTGAGTGTATAGAGTCAATAGACAAGAGAACATCACAAGATCGGCTGACACCTCGGACGTAGCTACTCGAGCAGTATTTTTTTGTTTGGTATTGTTGAGACGGAGCAGGGTTTGAACTGGGCTGTGGCCCGTCTAGCCCAGGCTTATATTTTATGTTCACAATGTGACCAGCCCAGCTATTTTTTCTTTGTGAAAATGAGCCTGGTTTATTTTTTCTGAAGAATACCCAATCCAGACCTACTTATTTTTCTATGCCCTGATGGGCTGCAACTCTTTCAAGACGCCTGAAAATCTTGAAAGTAATATCAAATGGGTTGTAAATATAAAAACAGATGACAAATTGGCAATTACTTTATAATTTCCGAATTTTATTACATTTTCAGATTCCTATTTCACTGGGCATTAACCTAATTTAAATATATCTTCAAAGTACTTTAAATCTGGCTGGACATTTCGGTATTAAAAATAGTTTGGAACCCACAGAAATATGCGAAATTGGCCCTGGCCAACCAAAAAAAATGACTGCAATAAATTGCATAAGAAGTTGCCATCAGCTATATATAAATAATTAAAAAAAGAGGGAGTGGTCTGACTTGTGGGCCTGTTTAGTTGACGCGTATGCAAGATTTCTTTAGTTATTATATACGTCAACAAACGATTCCAGCAGAAGTAACCGTTGGATGTCAATCCAACGGCCGCCGTGTTTCTTCAATCTCTGATCTTCTTGCTCCAGCCGCCAAAGCAGCGCCGGTGGGACCGCCTACTCCCGCCTCCCGTGGCCGGTTGTGCTGCCACGCAGGCCTTAGCGCCCCCTACTACTCCCCCGCTGGCCAGGGCATCCCTCTACTCACCCACACCCCCTGTTATTCTGCGGCGACGGCAGCCTCACACCGCAGCCGAACCAGTGAATGCTCGTACTCCTCTTCGTGTGGCCATCCACTGCTGCGTCTTCCCCGGCTTCGCGTTGTCCCATTCCTATGCCTCGCCGTCGTCCACCGCCGTGGTGCTCCCGGTGCGGCGTGGTCAATGTGGTCAATGACCGACTTCCATCGGAAGAGTACTGTACGTGGAGAGGCTGACAACTGGGTCCACGGCAGCCGCAAGGAAGTGCCTCCTTATTACGAGGAAAATAATTATTCCTCCACCTGACAGCGGGGACCCACCGGACGGGCCACCAGTATTTTGCAAAAAAAAATCGTTTCCCCCTGACTGCTGGGACCCACCGGACGGGCCACCGTATTTCGTGAAAAAAACGTTCCCCCCGCTTTCAGCTCGGACCCACCGGAAGTGCCTCCTTATTACGCACAAAAAAATGAATACTCCAGCCGCCCAGTTGTGGGCCTACTAAGTTGACGGGGACGAAGGGCTTTGTCAACTTAGTCAATATGAACAATTCTAGCTCCAGTGACCGTACGATGTCCATCCAACGGCCGTAGTGCTTCTTCAACCTCTGGTCTTCTTGCTCCAGCCACCCAAAGCAGCACCGGTTGTGCCGCATGCTCCTGCCTCCCGTGGCCGGCTGTGCTGCCACGGAGGCCTCACCTCCCCCTACTATTCCCACCGCTGGCCATGCCCTGCGGCGACGGCAGCCTCACACTGCAGCGGAACCAGTGAACCATCGTACTCCTCTCCGCGTGGGCTTCCACTGCCGCGTCTTCCCCGGTTCCGCGTCGTTCCCTTCCTAGGCCTCGCCGTCGTCCACCGCCGTGGTGCTCTCGGCGCGGCGTGGTTAATGTGGTCAACGACCGACTTCCGTCGGAAGAGTACTGTGCATGGAGACGCTGACAGCTGGGTCCATGGCCGCAACAAGGAAGTGCCTCCTTATTACGCGCAAAATAATTATTCCTCCACCTGACAGCGGGGACCCACCGGACGGGCCACCGTATTTCGCGAAAAAAACGTTTGCCCCTGACTGCTGGGACCCACCAGCTACATCTTCGCACGCAAGGAAGTGCCTGACAGTCGGGACCCACCTGGTCGAAGCGTACGTAGCGTTGTCATTCTTGTCGCAAACGTGTACATACATATATACTGTGTCGGATTTCGGGTTCCGGGAGACCCTTGAGGTTCGAACACTGGGGTCCGCGCAGAGATTTCGCCTCCTGCCTACCTGCACTCCTCCGCCTACTAGGATCTAAACTAAGGAAAGAACAACACAAGAGACACAAGGTTTATACTGGTTAGGGCCACCATTGTGGTGTAATACCCTACTCCAGTGTGTGGGGTGGTGGATTGCCTCTTGGGCTGATGATGATGAACAATACAAGGAGGAACAGCCTCTCGAGGGTCTGCTCTTGGCTGGGGCGATGAACTGCTAGGAGGAGCTCAGTCACCCCTCTCTCTCTCTACCTGATCTTCTCTCCCTTTCCAACTCTCTGGCCAGCTCTTTCTTCCCAGACGCCCTTTGCTCTGTGGGTGGCTGGTCCTATTTATAGAGGCCCTGGTCCTCTTCCCAAATATCGAGCGGGAAGGGAGCCAACAATGGCGGGCTAATTTGAAGGGGGGCAGCTAGTATCAACTATCCTGACAAAAGCAGTCTTCGCCTACGCAAAGTTCTGGTGATGACGCCGTCTTGGGCTCCACGGTGACCTCCGCCTCGTAGTCCTCCTGGTCTTGGTCTTGTTGCACCGAAATGGCAACCTTTGCCTGATGCCTCAGTACTTCGCGGCTGCGCTTGCCCCCTTTGCACCAAAGAGGAAAGGAGGACGCTGCGCGGGCTGGCACCCGCCTGCGCCCCCGGTCGTCATGGCTTGCGTCACGGGCACCTCGTGAGATACCCCCCCTTGATCTCTCTGCCTCCTCGTGAGCCAGCCTGACGAGGCCGCGCCTGAGGAAGCTCCGCGTCATCCGCCCCGCGAGGCTTGGCCCCTAGCGAGGGTCTTGGGTTTGTGTTGGTGAAGATGGGCCGCGCTGGGGCCCCCTTTGAGCCACGCCGCAGGCCGCAGGCAGGCAAGTCTGGGGACCCCCGTTCCCAGAACGCCGACAGTAGCCCCCGGGCCCAAGGCGCGCCCGGACTTGGCCGTGCAGGGAGGTGGAAGGGCAAGAGCGAAGCACCGCGGGCCCTAACAGCCTGCGGCCTTGGGCTCCGCGTGGCGGTTGATTGGACTTGGGCATCTCCACTTCCCCATGGCGCCTCGACAACTGCACAGATTGGACAAGTCCCTGCATGCAAAGCGGGTCATAATTACCTGCGATCGTGGGGGCTGTTGGTTGGCCATCGCTAGTTATAAGTATGGACCGGCGCGCGCCCTTCCAGTTCATCCCTCCTTGCTTCTCCTTTTCTTCATGGCCCCGTCAAGGAGGTTCTCGGCCGCAAAGAAAGGGAAGGCTCACCAGGTTGAGCTTGCCTCTACCCCACCCAAGCGCGGCCGAGGGCGCCCTCGTAAACATCCTGTGGCCACCACAGTGGCTCCCCGCGGCCGTGGAGGCAATCTTTAGCACAGCGACGGGCGGATTGCTGCGGCCAGGGCGCGTGCTCCGGCTGCGCGTCCCCCTAGGCCGTGCTTTCGCGCTGCTAAAGTGCTGCCGGAGTTCGTCGTGTGGTCGGCGGGGCCGACCAGCACCCGGCTTCCACTTCCTCGCTTCCTCCTTGGCGAGCTCCCGGCCGGCGCCCCGGGCGGCCTCTGGCTCCAGGCCGACGGCTGCTGCAGCCGGGCCTCATGGGTCTCACTGGAGGTCTCCGCGGCCGGGAGCCTGTTCCTGGCCCGCGGTTGGCAGACGTTTGCCCGCGTGCGTGGCCTGAGCCATCGGTGCACCCTACACTTCAAGTTCGACGGCGATGCCACCCTCTACGTGAGGGTGTTTGGGGAAGATGGTCGCTGCGCAGGGTGTTGCCCCGAGGGTGACGACCGTGGCTGGGAACCCAGCTCCGCCGATGATGGAGAGGGCAGCGCTCGCGCGGCCGGCGGCGCTCAGGATTCCTCAAGCTTCTCCGGTTCTTCTTCGGGTGGCGACTCTTCTAGCGGTGGCCGCGGTCAGCCTCCATGCCGTCGTATCTGCTTGGGGGTTGGCAATGTGTTCGCCCGCCGTCGTGCCCCGGTGAAGCGCGAGAGGGAGTCCGCCTGAGCTCCGGAGGCAGCTCAGGCCTTCCCTGCAGGCCGGTGTGAGGCGAGCCGCACCAGATTTGTTCTTTCTTTTCCTTTTTCCTGCGTAACAAAGACAATAGTGTGGAGCCCCGCGGGGGCGTGTTTGGGTTATTGCTATTAATCATCGTTTTGCTTTCATTACCGTACCTTCCGGCTACGTGCCTGAGCGTGGATAGTTCCCGGCCCCGGCCGTGGGGGGGCGACCAACCCAGGCCCTTTGTTTGTGTCGCGGTGCCCGTGAGGCACGGACTGGAGGGGTGCTCCTGTAAGGGGCCCAGGCCGCGAATTCTTTGAATGACTAAGATAGGAACACTCACGAGGGCACTCAGCTGCCCTCCTCGCGAGGCCTTGCACAAGAGAAGTCGAGGCAGGAGAGTGAAAAGTCGAAGAACCACAAGCCAAAGACGGCAACAACTTCAATAAAACTTCGAATGAGAAGGAACAAGCCAACTGCGGAAAGCAAATGAAAAGCCGCGTCCGGCACCTAATCTAGTCTTCGATGTCTTCTCACCAGCGCGGAGCTAAGTGCTGCCACTGGGCGTGGGAGGGACCCCCAGGGCCTGAGGCCGGCGCTCCTGAGACTCCGGGGGGTGTATAGCCCCAACTCATTATTACGTGAGAGTGTCACGGGCGGCGAGCTTCACAGGCGTTGGCCTTCTTCACAGGCTCCGGGCCTTTTTCCAAAACACGATAGCTTCACAGGCATTCGCCTTCTTCACAGGCTCTGGGCCTTTTCCAAAACGCGATAGCTTCACAGGCATTCGCCTTCTTCACAGGCTCCGGGCCTTTTACAAAACGTGATAGCTTCACAGGCATTTGCCTTCTTCACAGGCTCCGGGCCTTTTTAGGGGTAGAACCTCCGGAGGTGCTGGATGTTCCATGCATTCTGGACTGGCACCCCCTCCTGAGTCTCCAAGCGCGTGGAGCCGGGCCTGGAAACATGAACAACTTTGAACGGGCCCTCCCACATGGGAGAGAGCTTGTGTAGCCCTTCCCTGGAGAGAACCCGCCTCAGCACGAGGTCTCCTACCTTGAGAGTTCTGGGGCGGATGTTGCGGCAGTGATATCACCGCAGTGCTTGTTGGTACCTCGCTGCTCGTAGTGCGGCTTCTCGGCGACGTTCCTCCCCCAGCACGAGGTCCATCCCCCGCATGGCGTCATGCTGCGCCTCGTCAAACGCCAAGACCCACGCGGAGCGACGTCTGACCTCGTGAGGGAGGACCGCTTCGGCTCCGTAGACCAGGAAGAACGGGGTCTCTCCAGTCGGCTTGGTCGCG
This sequence comes from Triticum aestivum, assembly GCF_018294505.1. Lineage (NCBI taxonomy): Eukaryota > Viridiplantae > Streptophyta > Magnoliopsida > Poales > Poaceae > Triticum > Triticum aestivum. The sequence goes on from NC_057809.1 coordinate 178,499,984, forward strand.
GTTGTGCGGATGGACCACAACACGGACTGAAGCTCGTCGTACCAACCTCTGCCACAGGCCTCCAGCTTCTTCTTGAACGTCCTGGTCTTGAGGCCCCTCAGGACCTCCGCGTGGGCTCGCTCAGCCTGGCCGTTGCTTCGGGGGTGCGCCACCGAAGCATAGCATATATGTGTTCCAAGGTTAGCACAGCATGCTTTGAAGAGGTTACTGGTAAACTGCGAACCGTTGTCCGTGATGATGCGATTCGGCACCCTGAACCGGCTCATGATGCCCTTGATGAACTTGACCGCGGAACCCGCGGGAATGGTGCGGACAGCCTCTACTTCAGCCCACTTGGTGAACTTGTCCATGGCGACGTAGAGGTAGCGGTAGCCCCCAGGCGCCCTAGGAAACGGGCCCAAGATATCCAGCCCCCAGACTGCGAATGGCCACGAAAGGGGTATAGTCTGCAAGCCTCCTGCTGGCTGATGGATCTGCTTGGCGTGGAACTGGTAGGCCTCACAAGCTTTCACTAGTTCAACGGCGTCATTGAGCGCGGTGGGCCAATAAAACCCACTGTGGAACGCCTTGCCGACGAGGGTCCGTGATGATGAATGATGTCCACAATCTCCGCCGTGTATATCTTCCAGCAGTTCCTTCCCTTGCTCCCTGGAGATGCGGTGCAGGGATACATCGTTTGGCCGCCTCCGGTAGAGCTCTCCATCCTTGATGCAGTATGCCGTGGCCTGGCATGCCACTCGCTCCGCTTCCTCCTCCTTCTCCGGCAGGGTCCCTTGCGTTAGGTAACTCCGGAGCTCTGCGGTCCAACATCCCTCCCGAGGTTCCATCGTCAGGAGCAGACGAGCTCCTGGGGCCGGGCCACAGGCCGGAGCCCCTGAGGCAGGTGGCTGGGGGAGCTCCTCCCGGGGCTGAGCCGTGTTCGATAACGACGGCAGGGCTGATGGCTTGAAGAGCCGCTCCTCGAGAACGCCAGGCTCCTAAGGTAACCGCCTGGACGCCCGTTTGGCGATGTCGTCGGCCTCCTAATTGGTGCCACGGGGCACATGCTGCAACTCCAACCCCCTGAACCGCTTCTCCATCTTGCGGACCTCCGCTAGGTAGGCTTCCATGTGCTCATCCTTCGGCTTGTACACCTTGTTGGAGAAATTGACATGGAGCTGCGAATCGCCCTTGATGGTGAGGCGTTTCACCCCCAGGGCAGCCGCGGCCTTCAAGCCTGCTATTAAACCTTCATGCTCTGCTATGTTGTTGGAGACCTTTTCACCTTGCTGGAAATAGAGCTGCACGGCGTAATAGAGATTATCCTGAGCGGGCGATATAAGCACTGCCCCAGCCCCAGCGCCATGCCTGGAGAACTCCCCATCGAAATACATGACCCAGCCTTCTGGCGCCTCGCTTCCCGGGGACAGGGACCGATCCTCGTCAGCCTTGAGGCCTGGCGCCTCCGTCCATTCTGCCACAAAATCCGCCAACGCTGCTCCCTTGATGACTCTGGTCGTGCTGAATTCGAGCTAAAACGCTTGCAGTTCTATGTTCCACTCAGCTACCCTTCCAGCTGAATTAGGGCTCCTGAGTACTCTCTCCAGGGGGTATGACGAGACGACCTTGATGGGGTGACCCTAAAAATAGTGTCGCAGCTTGCGCGAGGCCATCAGTAGCACGAGGAGGAGTTTCTGAGGCATGGGGTACCGTGCCCTTGCATCCCGCAGCACCGTGCTGACGAAGTACACTGGGTGCTCAACGAGGTGGAGTGCGTCAGTGCTGGTGGCTCCCTTCGGAGACCGTGGCACCTCTTGAGGCAATGAGGCCTCCTGAGACTGGCCATCTGGAAGAGGGGCCTCTTCCGCCTCTGGTGCGCCCCTCTGTGGCGGCTGATCCTCCTCAGCCATGGTGGCGGTTTCTATAGGCCTTCCTTGTCCCTGTTCTGCCTTGTCCGGGGCTGCTGCCACGGTTTTCATTCGGCGCTCCTCTCTGACTGCCACCAAGGCTGCGCTGGCGGAGTAGGGAGTGGCGGCGAGGTAAAGCACCAGGGGCTCTTGAGGGCGCGGTGCCACCATGACCGGTGGGCTAGTCAGGTATCTCTTGAGATCCTGGCACGCCTTGTCGGCCTCTTCATTCCACTTGAAGGGCCCCTTTTTCTTCATTAGCTGGAAGAAGGGCAGTGCTCGTTCCCCCAACTTGGAGATGAAGCGCCCTAGCGCGGTCACGCGCCCCGTGAGCTTCTGCGTTTCTCTGCGGGTCTTTGGTGGGCTCATGTCTTCCACCGCCTTGACCTTCTCCGGGTTAGCCTCGATGCCTCCGTGGGACACGAGGAAACCCAAGAGCTTGCCTGAGGGGACTCCGAACACACACTTCTCTAGGTTGAGCCGTAGGTTCACTGCGTTGAGGCTCGCGAAGGTTTCCTCCAAGTCTTGTATCAAGGTCCCGGCCTCCCGAGACTTTACCACAATGTCATCGACGTAAGCTTCAACATTCTTCCTGAGCTGCGGGCCCAAGGTGATGTGCATCAGCCGCTGGAAGGTCGCCCCTGCGTTACGCAGCCAGAATGGCATGCATGTGCAGCAGTATACCCCACACGGGGTTAGGAAGGCTGTCTTCTCGATGTCTTCTACCGCCATCTTGATCTGGTGATACCCAGAGAAGGCATCCAAGAAGCATAACAGCTCGCGTTCCGCAGTGGAATCGACGATCTGGTCAATGCGGGGGAGCGAGAACGGATCTTGCGGGCATGCTTTGTTGAGGTTGGTGAAGTTGACACACATGCGCTCCTTCCCTCCCTTCTTTGGCACAACGACAGGGTTGGCCAACCAATCCGGGTATCGGACCTCGCAAATGACCCCAGCGGCTTCCAATTTGCGGGTCACTTGGACGATGAAGGCCTATTTCTCTGTGGACTGCCGCGTGGCCTTCTGCTTCACAGGGCGCATGTTGGGGCACACGTTGAGGTGATGCTAGATTACACTCCTAGGGATCCCTGCCAACTGGTCGGGCTCCCAAGCGAATACCTTCTTGTTTGCATGCAGGAACCCGACCAGGGCCTTCTCCTGCTCGGGTTTGAGGTGGGCGCCTATGGTGAAAGTGGCGTTGTTGGATCTGTCCTCATCGACGGGTATCTGCTTGGTTTCTGCCTTGTCTTGGGTGAACAATTGTTTCTTCTTGGCGGGTGCAACCCCCTTGGGCCCGGGGGTCTCCAAGTTGGCGGGCTGTGCCGACGCCGCCGTCTTGAAGGCGAGCTTGAGCACCCGCAGCGCGTCCCAGGTGTCCCCGTGCATAGTGAGGACACCGCTACTCCCGAGCATCTTCATAAGGTTGTACGCCGGGTGCGTCGCGGCCATGAACTGGGCCAGCACTGAGTAGCCGAGGATGGCATTGTAGGGGAGGCCGATGGGGGCGATGTCCAAGTCGACCAGCTCCGTGCGGAAGTTGTCGTATGTGCCGAAAGTTACTGGGAGCTGGATCTGTCCCAAGGAGCTGGACGACTTGCCCCCAACGCCTGAGAAGGGCCAGCTGGGTTGCTGTCAGGACCCCGACTCAATGCCACATCGATCTAGCATGTAACACCTCATATCACTTTGCGGCCTCACGCACGGTATTCCCACGGGTGTCGCCTTACCTTTGCCCGGGACCGTTTGCGCCTTTTGGCACACGTATATGACAGTGTCGCTAGCATCCATATGATAAGGAGCCCGGGCTGACATGGCTAGTCGTAAACCCAAAGCGGCACAGACTTACAGGGACAGGCATCCATGACCCAGCATCGAACGTGTCGGTCATCAGCGAGTGAATCCAGGCTGTAGCACTGGGCTAGCAGGACTCCGGTGAACCGGGCTGTAGCGGGCTAACAGGACTCCGGTATTCACCGCGTGACATTTCCCCGAAGGGACAGACACAGGAACGAAGAAGGACACATGCCGGCCAGCCTAAGTGTTCCGGAGCAGTAGCAAGCTACCATGGCTCAGTGGAAACACTAGGAGACATTTCCCGGTAAGAGAGGCTACTAAAGATAAACAACTAGATAGTCAGATCCCACACATACCAAGCATTTCAATAACATACACACAATATGCTCGATATGTGCAATACAACATGGCATCACAAAATGACTCTACGACTCAAGTAGTTTATTCAATAGGCTCCGAGGAGCGAGATATTACAAACAGGGGTCTCATGACCCAACAATCAGAGCATACAAGTCAAAGCACAAGCGGAAGCTATCATGTCTGAGTACAGACATCTACAAATGAAAAAGGCTGAGAAGCCTGACTATCTATCAGATCTTGCCGGGGCACAAGATCGTAGCTGAGGTATCAAGCTAAATGTCGAAGACCACGCGGAATTACTAGTGAGACTGAAGTCTCTCTGCAAAAACATAAAATAGGCAAACGTGAGTACAAATGTACCCAGCAAGACTTACATCAGAACTAACTACATATGCATCATTTTCAACAAGGGGATGGTGGGGTTTAACTGCAGCAAGCCAGCTTTGACTCGGTGGCTAACCTGAACTACGACTGCTAGTAACTCTTTTGAGGTGGCGCACACGAGTCCACATATTCACCATATCAATACACCACTATGGATCCGCTCCCGTCTCCCTACGAGAACGCCATCCATAGCACTCACGCTTATCTTGCGTATTTTAGGGTATCCACTTTCACTTGTCTATGAACTGATATAAGCAACCCAGAAGTCCTTTACCGCGGACACGGCTATTCGAATAGATGATGATAACCCTGCAGGGGTGTACTTCTTCATACATGTTTCCACCACTTAGCGTCTGCACACGACATGTGCTCGGCAGACTTCAAGCGAAAGCCGACGTGGGTGTAGACCACGACCTACCTAAACACCTAAGTCTCTAGTCCAGGTTTATCGCCTATTCGGGTTCCATCCATGAGGAGATCCGGCCGGAGTTTCGCTCACAGCCCCAAACGATGTGAACAGGGTTCCGTGACACCAAACGGGCGCCCGGTATACCCGGCCACGTGCCTACCGCATCACAGCCCACCCCTACGGTCAGCGCTGTCCACGGCCTCCAGCATACTACAAACACCAGAAACTACTTGCAACTCCTGGACAGAGGACTAGGGTGATTAAGAAGTCGAGCGGGGTCATATTTCAGGGCCCAATGTATGGTAGTAGCTGAATCATGGATCACAAACACAGAACTCAGTTCCTGAGGACGGCTGCAATGAGACAACCCACCATGTACTCCTACATGGCCTCTCACCGCTACCTTTACCAAATCGTGTTCACATACTTAGCTCACACACAGTAGGACATGTTCACACGCCTCTGATTCATCCCCGATGAATCAGACCTGACTCAACTCTAAGCAGTAGCAGGCATGACAAACAAACATGAATGAGTAGGCACAACAGGGCTCAAACAACTCCTACTCATACTAGTGGGTTTCATCTATTTACTGTGGCAATGACAGGTCATGCAAAGGATAAAGGGGTTCAGCTACCGCAGCAAGTAACAGATGAATCGGTGTTGTCCTAATGCAGTAAAAGAGAGCAGAAGCGAGAGAGTGGGATTTTATCGGAATGAACAAGGGGGTTTTGCTTGCCTGGCACTTCTGAAGATAACATTGAGTCTTCATCAGTGTCAACGATCACATCATCGGTATCACGTCTATCGAGAGGGGACAAATACCGGCAACAAAGAAGAAATACAATCAATGCAATGCACAATATGATGCATGCTCATGACATGGCAATATGAATGTGTTTTGAGCTAATGCAACTAGCAACAGATTAAATGAAGTTGGTTTGAATACAAGATTCAAATTCAAACTCCATATGTGATTATTTAAATGTCATTCACTTCATTTGCTCTAAACAGTAGTGATAAGTTGTTCTAACATGCATGAAAATGGTACAGATGGATCCCTTGAATTTTTCTGATAATTTTTCATATATAATTTATTTAATTTGGAGTTACGGTTAATTTTCTATGATTTATTGAAGTTTATACAATTTTCTGGAATTATAAATCATTTCCTAATTTATTTAATTCCAGAAATACTTTACTGCGTCAGCATGACGTCGGCATGACGTCAGCAAGTCAACAGGGGCCGGTCAGGGTCAAACCTGACGTGTGGGGTCCACACGTCAGTGACACAGGGGCTAATCCCGCGTTGACTCGGGCTTTGACCCGCTACGGGGCCCACTGTCAGTGTCTGTTAGTCTAACTAATTTTAGTTAACACTAATCCTAACCTATTTAAACAGGCCGGCCCCACCTGTCATGGACACAGGGGAGGGTCCCGTCGGGGTCAAGTGGTCAACCCCACCGGCGGCTTGACGCCGGCGAGGCCAGCCGCGGTGGCGAGCCTCGGGTTTTGCCCACAGGGCTCGGTTTGGCGCGCGGAGCACAGCTTCGGGATGCGGACGCTCGTCCGCATCCAACTGTGGTGGTGGCGCGGCCGGGAAGTGGCCGGAGTGGTGCCGGCGACGAGCTCGGCGGCGGCCGAAGCTCGGGTGCAAGTGGGGATGGGGCTGCGGTGCGCAAACAAGCGCGGTAAAGTGCTACGGAGGCTCTGCGCGATGCGGGGAGCGCGTTGGGCGCATGCCCGGGACCAAATGGTCACCGGAGCATCACCGGCGACGGGTGCGGCGGCGGCGAAGGTTCGGCCATGGCGGGGCTACAGCGTAGAGAGCGGGCGCGACCAGGGGAGAAGGGGGAGACGATGCGGGTGCTCACAGCGCGTCCGATGGCGTCGTCGGCGAGGTCGGGGGCGGTCGGGTTGCTGCGAATCAACGACGACGGCTGTCGGTGCAGAGGACGAAGGCAACAACGATGACGGCGCTGCGGGGCGCTCCGGCGTCGTTTGTCTCAGCAAAGATGAAGGGCAGGTCATGGCGGAGCTCCTGGACCGCTCGAGAGGACGAGGGGGAGGCGATAGCCGCGGTGGTGCTCGTCGGTAGCGTCGGCGCGGTCCGGTGAGGTGGGGAACAGCGAGGGAGAGAGAGCCAGGGAAGGGGAAAGAGCTCCAGGGAAGAGAGGAAGGGCTGGACGGCTCCGGGCGGCTGCGTGGCGTCTTCAGAGGAGTCGGGGCAGCTGCCACGGCGAAGCAGGAGGTGGCCGGAGCTCTTCGGCGCGCGCCACGCCTCGCCTCTGCCTACTGGCAGAGGAAGAAGAGGACAAGGGGGGGAGGTGGGCTGGGCCGGCTGGGGGGCTGGGCCAGGTAGGCTGCGGTAAGTGGCCCAGGTAAGCTCTGTTCTTTTTTTTTTGTTCTGTTTGTTTTATTTAATTTATTTTGCCACTGTTTTGAATTAAAATAATAATTCAAACAATGCCAAAGCTCCTCTGAATATTTTATATTGCTAGATGGACTTTTCCAAAAGCTTATAAAATATTTCAGGGGGTATTTGAAATTATATTCTAATTATATGAATATAATTCAAATTCAAATAGCTAATGAATTAAATCCAAAGTCCCAAAAATAAATCCTTAAAAATGTTCAATATTTTGGTTGGGACCAGAACCCTTACCAAAAATTATCAAACATTTAAGAGGAGCACTTTGGAGCAATGAATGAGATTTCTAGGGTTTTTGCCCCTCTTTTATTTAGGGTTTTGAGGCTTCCAATATTCCTCAATTTAAGTTTCAAAAATATAGACATGATGCACACATGAAGCTAGCCTAGAGCATTACCAGAAGCTAGGGATGTGACAACTCACCCCCACTAAACAAGAATCTCGTCTCGAGATTCAAGCGTAGGGTAGGATGAAGGGGAAACGCAAACTAGTACAATCTTCACGATCCAGGTTGCACTTCAAATGAACGTTGAGTTGAACACCATCTTTGTCTTGTCGTCTTGCTCTGAGAAATCCTGCCAACATGACATGGAGGGAAGAAGGAGACTCTAGAAGGGTCGATCTTCTAGAGGACCGAACAACTCACGGAATGAGACATAGAGCCATCTCTCGGGTTGAGACACGAGATACACATCAAGAGGGGTGGAAAGAAACGGATGACGAAGGTTCACTAGGTAGACAACAATTTCACGCTTAAGAAGGTGGTAATCGATTGTCAACGTAGCGAGGAGTTGAGTTGCCATGAAACCACAACGATACACCTTAGGGAAGGTGACTCGTAGAGATATCCCCTTAAGTGGCAAAAAGAATTACTTTTGATTCAGAGATCATTGAAACTCTTTAAACCAGCCTAAGGCAATTCTCGAGCGATCGTTTGGAGGGGGTCGGTAGAATGGCATACTCGGACTTGGATGATGTGGATTACCTTGCTGAAGACAACGTAATGGATGAATTTGCTTATCACCGGAAATGGAAGAGACCCATGGTAGAATGGCACATTGGCGGTGCAAGCTAGGAACAAAATGCAAATGCTAGGAATGATTCTGGTAACTGGGGAAGAAACCAACACTAGAGAGTTAATTCACTGTTTGAATAGGTCATAGCATTGTCGAGGGAACTGAGAGCAAACCCAGTTAGTGCCGATGATAACACGTAGCGCTTGTGCGTGCTCTCAAGAACTTGAGCAATTCCATATCCATCAAGGTTTTACCAACATCCGTGTCAAGGGTCCGGTAACACAACTTACTACCATGATGGTTAAAGATGGATGATGCAGATGCGAAGGAGGATAACACTTTCTCAGATTTCACCTTAGCGAGGCCAGGCAAATAAAATCTGGATGATCGACCGAGAGACATTTAGCACTCCGCTTCTAATGTTCTCCTTGATGTGCTAGTATAACCCATTCATAGATATGGTTTGGTATCTAGAACATCAAGTAAAGGTTGGACTTCGGGATCTCAAAATCCATAGGGACAACTAGGGAGTAAATCCTACGAAATCCCTATGGGGAGGTGGCCAACTTCCTCAAACAAGATATTCCAATAATAGGTCTTCCGGCTGGGTGTTTTGGCCACGACATCCATTTTACCGATTATCGGGGGACCAATATTATAATTCTTGGGAAATGTTCCAACCATCATATCTGCCTGAGACTCAGATCTGGTTGATGTCAGGATATTCCAGACTCATCAAGTCTAGAGAGAAAGATGAAAGTTTGCAACACAAATCGACGAGATGACGTTGCGGGATTCTCGGGAGATGAACTACGATAGCAAGCTCCAAAACATGAGCTGGTTCTGCTACAAACATGTGAACATGTTGTCCAAGACAAGCATGATCACAAGGTAGTCTTATAATAAAACACTACCGAGTTCAGGAGGGGGAACCATCATTAATGACATCGAAGTCTCCACGCGTGGAAGTCCAAAGAGTTCACCTTGGACAGACTCCTTTATCTTTGAACAACTCAATCAGTGGCTTGGTGTGCTAGGATATACATATAGAATGGAGGTTGCAAATCTCCAGACCACAGAATACTTCGCACGTATGCATGACTGACTTGGGATGATTCTAGAGGAAGCAAAACTAACTTTCTCAAATTCACGGCGGCATCTTTCACCAAATGCACGTGTATAAAAGGAAGTCACTCCTTTCATCAACAAATACTTCATGAGCTAGCATGAAGAAAATGCTTTCAAAAGTTTCCAACACTAGCTTAATGTCCAACAAAATTATGGAGGAGATAAGGATGTTGTCAATGGGCTCAACAACAATTCATCTGGGTTTCCTTTTAAAAGGAATTCCATAGTTAAGTGAACAAGTGATAGCATTGGTCAGGCCAAAGATGTAATGGTGTATGCTCGAGGGATCAACCACGAACAAGACAACATTACGAGCATCATTGGTATTGATTTGATTTGACGATAGCCCACACTCAAATCAAAGGATTGATAAGGCAATAGGTCCAGCAACTGATCACAGGGACCAACCGATGAAGATATCATCTTTCTTCAACACACACTACACAAGAATATCCCTTTGGAACGAACTAAGTCAGGCAAGCTTTTACCTTCCAACTCTCCAAGTTGTTGTCTAGCTTAACCAACTAGCTCAGGGATATCCAACACCGATTCTTGGAGAGAAAGTGGTTCACAAGAAACCAACTTGATCACGAACTCAACATAGCGGTCAGGTGACAACCCGGTAACACTTCCGAGAAGATCTTCGGAAAATCACGAACCACCGGTATGTTACTAAGCTCGAGAACAATCTCGCTTTTGAGGGCAAGACGATATGATCAAATGAGCGAGGACTTGACAAATCCTAACTCATCAATCAAAGAGTGCACCAGGAAATAAGGACTAGGTAGCACGATCAATCTTAGAATGGTGATTCAATAACCAACATACTAAGAATAAAATTATTATCCTTTAACTACCAAGCAACGAGGTTGCTAGGAGTATTGATTTCACACATCACAATTCATTTGTCGGTATTCCGGTTGCATCAACACGGAACCGAGGAATGAAAAAGGATGGCGAGAAGTATCACTATGTCAAGAATTCACAAAAGGTGGTGCAATTCTCATGAAATTCCTGTCATAAAGAAGGTAATACTTTAGGGTAGAGCAGACCAGAAGCTGGATTATAACTTGATCTGCGGAACACAACTACTTTGACCCAATCCTAGATATGGATGAGGTACTGGAGTTTGTTTCTCCAAGTCATTCAGGACAGAATGGCTTGACGTACCACAAGGGTAATAGGCATCGATAAACGAATGCATGCATACCCTTGGTATCAATTGATAGACGAGGGTCAGAATGCAACTAAAGAGAGCAACTCAAAGGAACATGCGATTTTCTGAGTTGTGGATGCATGGTTTAGCATGTCGAACGAATTCCACATATTTCTTCCGGATAACCCATGCAGAAAGGTAGAACTGGCAGAGTCACAATGTAGAATCGAGAACCCATCGAGAGCACTCTGATTGTGATCTTTCGATCAGCGAGGAACATCTGCCATAAGCGGTTCATAGTATTTGGAAGAAAGCAATACCACGAACATCGAGGACTAATGCAAAGGTTACTAATAACCTAAAGGAACGAGCAAAACTATCAACATGAAGCAAGTAGGGTGAATCTCGGGTTCAAAACCCAGGGATAGAATACCTACTACTAAATGGCATCACGGGATGCTTTCGATAATGACGGCCAGAGTCATCACACTGGAACATAAATCATGGCTAGACTACTAGATGATCCCCTGAGACACCTAGGGTCATAATAGTAACTCCAACATAATGTCAAGGCAATAGAATACCTCAACTCAACAATTAGTGTGATTGAGCTGGCATAAAGGAACATCGAAACCAGAGGAAAAGGATTTTGCAAATTGCTTCAAACTATTTAGAGACCTGGGATGACTCGGACAGCATAACGGCTGTAAATGCTCAGAAAAGATTTGAGACATTCACAAGATGGTGGCATAACCACTCAGAAGCACGATATCAAGGTTTCGAGGTCAACAATTAACATACGGAAGTAGTAGAAACTGAACTCAAGCTTAAATCCAACAATCTTATAAGTCTACGGATTAGTAACACGTGATCCTGATAGAAAGAAGGGAAAGCCTAGTTCTTAATCCCCGTAGAAGAGAAGATGATGACTCAGATCAGAAGGCCATGAGGTATAAGGAGTAAAAAGAGCCTTACGTTCCATCCCACAATCAATTCCCTTATATAACTAAAGAATTTCTAGACTCAACTTCGACCAGTTTGGCTTGGTAATCCTACAGGCAGTCAAGCTCTGATACCAACGCTGTCAGGACCCCGACTCAATGCCACATCGATCTAGCATGTAACACCTCATATCACTTTGCGGCCTCACGCACGGTATTCCCACGGGTGTCGCCTTACCTTTGCCCGGGACCGTTTGCGCCTTTTGGCACACATATATGATAGTGTCGCTAGCATCCATATGATAAGGAGCCCGGGCTGACATGGCTAGTCGTAAACCCAAAGCGGCACAGACTTACAGGGACAGGCATCCATGACCCAGCATCGAACGTGTCGGTCATCAGCGAGTGAATCCAGGCTGTAGCACTGGGCTAGCAGGACTCCGGTGAACCGGGCTGTAGCGGGCTAACAGGACTCCGGTATTCACCGCGTGACATTTCCCCGAAGGGACAGACACAGGAACGAAGAAGGACACATGCCGGCCAGCCTAAGTGTTCCGGAGCAGTAGCAAGCTACCATGGCTCAATGGAAACACTAGGAGACATTTCCCGGTAAGAGAGGCTACTAAAGATAAACAACTAGATAGTCAGATCCCACACATACCAAGCATTTCAATAACATACACACAATATGCTCGATATGTGCAATACAACATGGCATCACAAAATGACTCTACGACTCAAGTAGTTTATTCAATAGGCTCCGAGGAGCGAGATATTACAAACAGGGGTCTCATGACCCAACAATCAGAGCATACAAGTCAAAGCACAAGCGGAAGCTATCATGTCTGAGTACAGACATCTACAAATGAAAAAGGCTGAGAAGCCTGACTATCTATCAGATCCTGCCGGGGCACAAGATCGTAGCTGAGGTATCAAGCTAAACGTCGAAGACCACGCGGAATTACTAGTGAGACTGAAGTCTCTCTGCAAAAACATAAAATAGGCAAACGTGAGTACAAATGTACCCAGCAAGACTTACATCAGAACTAACTACATATGCATCATTTTCAACAAGGGGATGGTGGGGTTTACTGCAGCAAGCCAGCTTTGACTCGGTGGCTAACCTGAACTACGACTGCTAGTAACTCTTTTGAGGTGGCGCACACGAGTCCACATATTCACCATATCAATACACCACTATGGATCCGCTCCCGTCTCCCTACGAGAACGCCATCCATAGCACTCACGCTTATCTTGCGTATTTTAGGGTATCCACTTTCACTTGTCTATGAACTGATATAAGCAACCCAGAAGTCCTTTACCACGGACACGGCTATTAGAATAGATGATGATAACCCTGCAGGGGTGTACTTCTTCATACATGTTTCCACCACTTAGCGTCTGCACACGACATGTGCTCGGCAGACTTCAAGTGAAAGCCGACGTGGGTGTAGACCACGACCTACCTAAACACCTAAGTCTCTAGTCCAGGTTTATCGCCTATTCGGGTTCCATCCATGAGGAGATCCGGCCGGAGTTTCGCTCACAGCCCCAAACGATGTGAACAGGGTTCCGTGACACCAAACGGGCGCCCGGTATACCCGGCCACGTGCCTACCGCATCACAGCCCACCCCTACGGTCAGCGCTGTCCACGGCCTCCAGCATACTACAAACACCAGAAACTACTTGCAACTCCTGGACAGAGGACTAGGGTGATTAAGAAGTCGAGCGGGGTCATATTTCAGGGCCCAATGTATGGTAGTAGCTGAATCATGGATCACAAACACAGAACTCAGTTCCTGAGGACGGCTGCAATGAGACAACCCACCATGTACTCCTACATGGCCTCTCACCGCTACCTTTACCAAATCGTGTTCACATACTTAGCTCACACACAGTAGGACATGTTCACACGCCTCTGATTCATCCCCGATGAATCAGACCTGACTCAACTCTAAGCAGTAGCAGGCATGACAAACAAACATGAATGAGTAGGCACAACAGGGCTCAAACAACTCCTACTCATACTAGTGGGTTTCATCTATTTACTGTGGCAATGACAGGTCATGCAAAGGATAAAGGGGTTCAGCTACCGCAGCAAGTAACAGATGAATCGGTGTTGTCCTAATGCAGTAAAAGAGAGCAGAAGCGAGAGAGTGGGATTTTATCGGAATGAACAAGGGGGTTTTGCTTGCCTGGCACTTCTGAAGATAACATTGAGTCTTCATCAGTGTCAACGATCACATCATCGGTATCACGTCTATCGAGAGGGGACAAATACCGGCAACAAAGAAGAAATACAATCAATGCAATGCACAATATGATGCATGCTCATGACATGGCAATATGAATGTGTTTTGAGCTAATGCAACTAGCAACAGATTAAATGAAGTTGGTTTGAATACAAGATTCAAATTCAAACTCCATATGTGATTATTTAAATGTCATTCACTTCATTTGCTCTAAACAGTAGTGATAAGTTGTTCTAACATGCATGAAAATGGTACAGATGGATCCCTTGAATTTTTCTGATAATTTTTCATATATAATTTATTTAATTTGGAGTTACGGTTAATTTTCTATGATTTATTGAAGTTTATACAATTTTCTGGAATTATAAATCATTTCCTAATTTATTTAATTCCAGAAATACTTTACTGCGTCAGCATGACGTCGGCATGACGTTAGCAAGTTAACAGGGGCCGGTCAGGGTCAAACCTGACGTGTGGGGTCCACACGTCAGTGACACAGGGGCTAATCCCGCATTGACTCGGGCTTTGACCCGCTACGGGGCCCACTGTCAGTGTCTGTTAGTCTAACTAATTTTAGTTAACACTAATCCTAACCTATTTAAACAGGCCGGCCCCACCTGTCATGGACACAGGGGAGGGTCCCGTCGGGGTCAAGTGGTCAACCCCACCGGCGGCTTGACGCCGGCGAGGCCAGCCGCGGTGGCGAGCCTCGGGTTTTGCCCACAGGGCTCGGTTTGGCGCGCGGAGCACAGCTTCGGGATGCGGACGCTCGTCCGCATCCAACTGTGGTGGTGGCGCGGCCGGGAAGTGGCCGGAGTGGTGCCGGCGACGAGCTCGGCGGCGGCCGAAGCTCGGGTGCAAGTGGGGATGGGGCTGCGGTGCGCAAACAAGCGCGGCAAAGTGCTACGGAGGCTCTGCGCGATGCGGGGAGCGCGTTGGGCGCATGCCCGGGACCAAATGGTCACCGGAGCATCACCGGCGACGGGTGCGGCGGCGGCGAAGGTTCGGCCATGGCGGGGCTACAGCGTAGAGAGCGGGCGCGACCAGGGGAGAAGGGGGAGACGATGCGGGTGCTCACAGCGCGTCCGATGGCGTCGTCGGCGAGGTCGGGGGCGGTCGGGTTGCTGCGAATCGACGACGACGACTGTCGGTGCAGAGGACGAAGGCAACAACGATGACGGCGCTGCGGGGCGCTCTGGCGTCGTTTGTCTCAGCAAAGATGAAGGGCAGGTCATGGCGGAGCTCCTGGACCGCTCGAGAGGACGAGGGGGAGGCGATAGCCGCGGTGGTGCTCGTCGGTAGCGTCGGCGCGGTCCGGTGAGGTGGGGAACAGCGAGGGAGAGAGAGCCAGGGAAGGGGAAAGAGCTCCAGGGAAGAGAGGAAGGGCTGGACGGCTCCGGGCGGCTGCGTGGCGTCTTCAGAGGAGTCGGGGCAGCTGCCACGGCGAAGCAGGAGGTGGCTGGAGCTCTTCGGCGCGCGCCACGCCTCGCCTCTGCCTACTGGCAGAGGAAGAAGAGGACAAGGGGGGGAGGTGGGCTGGGCCGGCTGGGGGGCTGGGCCAGGTAGGCTGCGGTAAGTGGCCCAGGTAAGCTCTGTTCTTTTTTTTTTTTTTGTTCTGTTTGTTTTATTTAATTTATTTTGCCACTGTTTTGAATTAAAATAATAATTCAAACAATGCCAAAGCTCCTCTGAATATTTTATATTGCTAGATGGACTTTTCCAAAAGCTTATAAAATATTTCAGGGGGTATTTGAAATTATATTCTAATTATATGAATATAATTCAAATTCAAATAGCTAATGAATTAAATCCAACGTCCCAAAAATAAATCCTTAAAAATGTTCAATATTTTGGTTGGGACCAGAACCCTTACCAAAAATTATCAAACATTTAAGAGGAGCACTTTGGAGCAATGAATGAGATTTCTAGGGTTTTTGCCCCTCTTTTATTTAGGGTTTTGAGGCTTCCAATATTCCTCAATTTAAGTTTCAAAAATATAGACATGGTGCACACATGAAGCTAGCCTAGAGCATTACCAGAAGCTAGGGATGTGACAGTTGCGGCCATTCCAGGGGTATGCAGAGGAGGTTGAAGGCCTCGACCAAGAGCATGCTGAGGCCCACGCCGCCATCAATGAGGGTTTTGGTGACGGCCACCTCGCAGATGGTGGGGGTGCACAGCATGGGGAGCGCACCCGAGCAAGCCGAGTTGGAGGGGTGGTCCTCCGATCTGAAGGTCAGGCCGGTCTCGGGCGCCGCCCGGTCCAGGGGAGCCCCCTGCCGCGTGGAAGCAGCGCTGACCCGGCGGATGAACGGCTTGACGTGGTGACTTGTAGGCGGCGCCTGCGAGCCGCCCAAGAGGGCCGCGACGACCGGGGGTGTTGGCGCAGCGCGATGGGCGAGGGAGAGGTTGCAGGGCTCCATGGGCGCACGGAGCGCGCGGGACGAAGAACCAGCTGTGTTGAGCGAGGGAGTTGCGGTGCGGCCGTCTTGCCGCACGGGCAGATGCTGGGACGATGCTCGCTGCTCGTCCCCTGATGGGCCGGTGGCGGCGTTGATGGCAGGCGACAGGGAACGACGAGGACGCCCGCCAACAGGGGCCGTCTAGGCGACACGGGAAGCGAGCGCGGCCCGGCGCTCGGCGCGGGCCCGATGAACGTCAGACATGGTTGTGATGGTCGGAGGAGAACGGGGTGGTGGGAGATGAATCCCGGTGCACCCCTACCTGGCGCGCCAAATGTCAGATTTCTTGTTCCGGCAGACCCTTGAGGTTCGAACACTGGGGTGCGCTCGGAGATTTCGCCTCCTGCCTACCTGCACTCCTCCGCCTTACTAGGATCTAAACTAAGGAAAGAACAACACAAGAGACACAGGGTTTATACTGGTTCGGGTCACCGTTGTGGTGTAATACCTTACTCTAGTGTGTGGGGTGGTGGATTGCCTCTTGGGCTGATGATGATGAACAATACAAGGAGGAACAGCCTCGCGAGGGTCTGCTCTTGGCTGGGGCGATGAACTGCTAGGAGGAGCTCAGTCACCCCTCTCTCTCTCTCTACCTGATCTTCTCTCCCTTTCCAACTCTCTGGCCAGCTCTTTCTTCCCAGCCGCCCTTTTCTCTGTGGGTGGCTGGTCCTATTTATAGAGGCCCTGGTCCTCTTCCCAAATATCGAGCGGGAAGGGAGCCAAC
Organism: Triticum aestivum; assembly: GCF_018294505.1. NCBI lineage: Eukaryota > Viridiplantae > Streptophyta > Magnoliopsida > Poales > Poaceae > Triticum > Triticum aestivum. Next base: position 178,516,928 of record NC_057809.1, read on the forward strand.
AATGGCGGGCTAATTTGAAGGGGGACAGCTAGTATCAACTATCCTGACAAAAGCAGTCTTCGCCTGCGCAAAGTTCTGGTGATGACGCCGTCTTGGGCTCCACGGTGACCTCCGTCTCGTAGTCCTCCTGGTCTTGGTCTCGTTGCACCAAAATGGCAACATTTGCCTGATGCCTCGGTACTCCGCGGCTGCACTTGCCCCCTTTGCACCAAAGAGGAAGGGAGGACGCTGCGCGGGCTGGCACCCGCCTGGCGCCCCCGGTCGTCATGGCTTGCATCACGGGCACCTCATGAGATACCCCGCCTTGATCTCTCTGCCTCCTCGTGAGCCAGCCTGACGAGGCCGTGCCTGAGGAAGCTCCGCGTCGTCTGCCCCGCGAGGCTTGGCCCCTCGCGAGGGTCTTGGGTTTGTGTTGGTGAAGATGGGCCGCGCTGGGCCCCCTTTGAGCCACGCCGCAGGACGTAGGCAGGCAAGTCTGGGGACCCCCGTTCCCAGAACGCCAACATACTGGTCGATGTAGAGGCGTGCACGTGTCGTAGTAGAGGCGCGCACGTAGCATGTACATGTACGTACAACGGCCAGGGTGCAAGAAAGAAAATACGGCCACGTATGTGTACATACGGGCGGGGTCTCGAACGCCTACGCGCGCATACGTACGGCCAGGGCTCGTGTACATGGCTGGGTCGGAATGGAGAAACAACGTCGTCATCATGTTCATGGGGAGGCAACAAAATGCGTCGTGTTCATGGCGAGGCAACGGAATGCGTCGTGTTCATGGGGAGGCAACGGAACGCGTGGGAGCCAACAGGCTAGGTCGGAACGGAATGCGTGGTCATGTTCATCGGGAGGGCTTGGACGGAACAGGCGATGAAAACGAGGCCTGGCGTACCCCAGAATGGAGGAAACGGCCTTTTGTTTGACCAGCCATGTTCGAAACGGGATCCTGTTGATCGGGAGGGGTCTGGCGTACCGTAAAACGGAGGAAACGGACCTCCTACGGTCGAAACGGGGGTCCTGTTGATCGGGAGGGGTGTGGCGTACCGCAAAACGGGACTCCATGGGATATTGTTCATCTCCACCGTCGACCCCCTCCAGCCTCCACGAGCTATTGCTCATCCACCGTCGACCTCCTCCAGCCTCCACCTGCGACTGTTCATCCATGGGCTCCTGTTCATCCAGCCTCCACCGTGCGCTACTCCACCGGCTACTATTCAACCAGCCCTCTCCACGGGCTCCTGATCAACCACCCCTCCACGGGCTACTGTTCATCCAGCCCTCCACGGGGTGGTCCTGTTCATCCAGCCCTCCACGGGGTCCTGTTCATCTAGCCCCAACCGGCTCGATCGATCGGGGTCCTGTTCATCCAGAGGCAACACCACGGGGTCCTGTTCATCCACCCCCACCGGGAACTGTTCATCCACCCCCCCCACCGCCAACGCTCACTGTTCATCCAGAGGCAGCATCGATTGGCTTCAGTTAGCAGCAGTAGCGAAGGAATCGCTCGATCGGGTTCAGTTAACAGCCATTGATTGATCGCTCGGGTTCAGTAACGTGTAGCCTGCAGTGCAATCACTCGGGTTCAGTTAGAGCCCAACACCTCGCTCGGGTTCAGTTAGAGCCAACGCCTCGCACACACGCGCGTACGTGTATGAGAGAAGCGTGCATCGCTCGGCCCACGACCTCCCACCGTAACCGGGAACTCCCCGAAATTTTCCTCGCCCTCGCTTGTACCATGATTTTTTCCGTCATGGACGGCCCAAAGAATGTCATGCAGCTGCGTCTCTGGCCCGCCCAGGACGAAAAGCCCATTTTTTGTCATGATTTTTTGTCATAGAAGTAGGAGCCCACCACATCTATGATGATACCGGGTTTTGTCACAATTATCATCATAGAAGTGTCATATGTATGACAGAATTTTTTTTCGTTCGGCCCAAAATGTCACGGGTGTGTCTTTTTTTGTAGTGATTTGAGGTGTTGCACGACAGAGTTGTATCAGGAGTGGTGAAGGAGGAATCACCCTCGATGGCCATGACCGAATAGCTACACTAGAGAGTTATCATCAGGAGTTTGTTATGAGGTATCACCCTCGGCACTCGATAGTAGCTCTGTAGAGTCAAGCAAGGAGGGTGTGATGTGATGTGTCGGGCTCTGGACATCGATCACATTGATTGAGTCATTGGTAATCAAATCGGGGCAACTGGGACAAGGTGAGGGGTCACTCGTGGATCACAAACCAGCCTATACTAAGCAGTTTAGGATAAGCATTTAAGGTACAATAGCAGGTTACAAAAGCAGGCTTTGCATTGGAAAAGGAGCAATCAATAACAGTAGTAAAATCTAATGCAAGCATGAGAGAGAATGGAATGGGTGATATTGGAATGATCAAGGGGGGTTTGCTTGCCTGGAAGCTCTACTGAAAGGGGAGAAGGGTCGTTAGTGACATCGTCGATTACAGTGGCATCAGCAGTGGTCTCGGGGTCTGATGTCTACTACGCAACTTTATTCTTGTAGACTCATGTTGGGCCTCCAAGCGTAGAGTTTTGTAGGACAGTAGCAATTTCCCTCAAGTGGATGACCTAAGGTTTATCAATCTGTGGGAGGTGTAGGTTGAAGATGGTCTCTCTCAAACAACCCTGCAACCAAATAATGAAAAGTCTCTTGTGTCCCCAACACACCAAATACAATGGTAATTTTTATAGGTGCACAAGTGTAGTAATGATAGTAGATATTGGTTTTTGTGATAGTGACAATAAAAAACAACAAGGTAGCATGTAACAAAAGTGAGCACAAGCGGTATTGCAATGCTTGAAAACAAGGCCTAGGGTCTGTACTTTCGCTAGTGCAATATATCAACAATGCTAATCTAATTGGATCATATAACCATCCCTCAAAGTGCGATGAAAATCACTAAGTTCTTATCTAGCGGAGAACATAAGAAGAAATTGTTTGTAGCTATTCTTTCCGGTCGATCTATCGAAGAGTTCATACTAAAATAACACCAAGTTATTCTTTTCGATCGATCTATCAAGAGTTCGTACCAAGATAACACTAATTAAGTTATTCTTTCCGATCGATCTATCAAGAGTTCATACTAAAATAACACCAAATCAAATTCAGATTCATAATACTCAATCCAACACAAAGAATCTCAAAGAGTACCCCAAGATTTCTACCGGAGAAACAAAAGACGAGAACGTGCATCAACCCCTATGCATAGATTACCCCAATGTCACCTCGAGAATCTGCGAGTTGAGTGCCAAAACATATCTCAAGTAAATCAATACAATACCCCATTGTCACCTTGGGTATTCATATGCAAGGAATATATCAAGTGCTCTCAAATCCATAAAAGTATTTAATCCAATAAAACAAAATCTCAAAGGGAAAACTCAATTCATCACAACAAGATGGAGAGGGAGAAAGACCATATGATCCAACTGTATAAATAAAGCCCGCAAAACATCAAGATCATGCCATCTCAAGAACGTGAGAGAGAGATATTAAACGCATAGCTACTGGTACAAACCCTCAGCCTCGAGGGTGGACTACTCCCTCCTCATCATGATGGACGCCGGGATGATGAAGATGGCCATCGGTGATGACTTCCCCCTCTAGCAGGGTGCCGAAACGGGGTCTAGATTGGTTTTTCATTGCTATAGAGGCTTGCGGCGGCGGAACTTCTCATCTAGGGTTATTTTTTATGGTTTCTCTATTTATAAGATTTTTTGGCATATGTTTCACGTGAAGATGGGCCTCGAGGTGAGCACAACCCACCGAGGCAAGCCGGGCCCCTCACGCGCGCCCTGGTGAGTTGTGCCCTCCTCGTGGCTCTTCTGGCCCTCCCATGAAGCTTCGGGGGTCTCTTTTGTTCCAAAAAAATGTCAAAAAGTTTCAGCTTGTTCGGAGAACTTTCATTTCTGCACAAAAAACAACAACACGGTAGTTCTGCTGAAAACACCGTCAGTCCGGGTTAGTTCCATGGAAATCATACCAAAACCATACCAAATTGTTGTAAACATGGCATGAATACTTCATAAATTATAGATACGTTGGAGACGTATCAGGGTCTACCGGAGAGAAGAGGGGGAAGAAATAGTAAATATAAAGCACACAGATGCAACACAAATGCATGATATGACATTAAGCGACGCTAGGTGTGCCCTAACGCGGTACTAGGCGATACTGGTGAAGGGGGGAAACATCTGGGAAAGTATCCCCATTGTTCGGCATTTTCGGACAGACGAAGCGGAGGGGGAAGGTTGCATGTTCGCTCTGCTAGGGATGTGTGGTAGACAAACGGACTACGTATTTGGAATCGTCTCATCTTTCTGAGCAACTTCCATGTACAAAGTATTTTCATCCAAGTTACGGATACTTTATATTAATTGTCTAAGTTTTAAAACATTTTCAGAATTTAACATATTAATATAATTCGGAAAACAATTATTGCGTCATGATGACATCAGCATGACATGAGCGATCAACTCTGACCGTTGACTAGTCAACTTACGTGTGGGGCCGTTCTATCATAGACTAATAACTAATTAACAGTTTAATTAGTTAAATAGTTAATTAAGCAAAGTTATTTAATTTAATTAATCATATTACAAATTAATTAATTATTTCCATTGGATTTTTTATATCTTTTTTAAAAACTTTTTGGGGGTGGGCCCATTGTCAGTGGCGCAGGGGGGCATAGCGGGCGCGGGTGACGGGCACCGGTGGCACTTTGGGAATCCAAAAGAGGTTGGTTCCAACATGACAATTACTCAGTGATTATTTGCAACATTATGAACATATTAGTTTTCATGTTTGAGAAATTTGAATCTTCGACTTTAATTTGAATTTGAATTTTGAATGGTGATTTGGATCAAGTGAGGATTAGCAAGAGTAATGTGATGACATGGCACCATTAACATGGGTTTACTGTAGCTTAATTATCCAGGCGTCACATTTCCTTCCTGAGAAGGTACTACAAAACCATCTGGCTGGTCCATATAAATTTCTTCGTTCAGCTCTCCATTGAGGAAAGCTGTCTTAACATCCATTTGATGAACGAGAAGACCATGTGAGGCAGCCAGTGATAGTAGCACCAGAGTAGTGGTCAGTCTAGCCATAGGTGAGTAAGTATCAAAGAAGTCTTCACCTTCTTTCTGGGTATAACCCTTAGGCACAAGCTGTGCCTTGTACTTTTCAATCGTACCATCAGGTCTAAACTTCTTCTTGAACACCCACTTACATCCTACAGGTTTGCACCCATAAGGACGGTTAGTGATCTCCTAGGTTCCATTATCTAAGATGGAATCCATCTCGCTACGAACAGCTTCCTTCCAGTAATCAGCATCAGGAGATGCATAGGCTTCTGAAATAGTCTTGGGTGTGCCATCCACGAGGTACACAATGAAATCATCACCAAAGGACTTTGCAGTCCTCTGTCTCTTACTCCTTACAGGAGTTTCATTGTCAACCCCACAGGATTCTCAATGTGTTCCCACACAATGGTGGGTTCAAGAATTACAGCTAATTCATGACTAGATGGAGTAGGTATCTCCTGATTTGATGAACTCGACATATCCTTGGTAGGAAATATGTCCTCAAAGAAAGTTGCATAATTTGACCCCATAATTGTACCAACATGCATGTCGGATACCTCAGATTTTATTATCAAAAATCTTTAGCTAATGCTATGAAAATCATAGCCCAGAAGAACACAATCCATGGTTTTTGGTCCAAGCTTGCACTTCTTGGGAATTGGTATATTGACTTTTTCCAAACAACCCCAAGTACGTAAGTAAGAGAGCTCCAACCTTTTCCTTTCCCATTCCTCAAATGGATTCATGGTCTTATGCTTTGTGGGAACTCGGTTTAGGACATCACACGCGGTAATTAGCGCCTCCCCCACCATTCCTTAGAGAAACCCGATGTGTCTAACATGGCGTTAACCAAATCAGTTAGAGTTCGGTTCTTTCTTACAGCCACCCCATTTGACTAACGTGAGTAGGGAGGCATACTCTCATGGATTATATACCATGTTCCGCACAAAACAAATCAGTTCCATTAGAAAAATACTCTCCACCATGATCAGACCTTAGCCGTTTAATTTTTCGATCAAGTTGGTTCTCTACTTCGGCTTTATAGGTTTTGAAGAAAGTTAAAGCCTCATCTTTTGATTTTAGAAGATACACATAACAATATCTAGTGGAGTCATCAATCAACATTATGAAGTATCTCTTTCCACCTTTTGTCAACACGCCATTCATCTCACAAAGATCAGAATGTATAAGCACTAGTGGCGCCAAGTTTCTTGCCTCTGCAGTCTTATGGGACTTGCGAGGTTGCTTAGCTTGCACACATACTTGGCACTTGGAGCCTTTGAAAATAGTGAATTTTGGATTTAAACTCATATTGGCTAGCCACATCATGCAACCAAAGTTAATATGACAAAGTCATGAATGCCAAATATTAGACTCATTATCGTGGCAAACATTATCAATAAATTTAGTGCAAATATCCGACAAAGATAGGGAATATGCCTCCGCACTCATAGCCTTTTCCAACAAATTGTCCATACTTAGAAATTACAACTTTATTGGACTCGAAAACCAACTTAAAACCATCTCGACATAAACGGGAACCGCTAACAAGATTTTTATTGATGGTGGGCACATGATGAATGTTGTTTAGGCGCACGATCTTCCTCGAAGTAAACTTCAGACCGACCGTACCAACACCTTGAACAATGGCATGTGACCTGTTCCCCATCAGCATGGGAGAAGTCCATGTGACCCGATAAGAAGAAAACATGAAGGCATTAGCACAAACATGTACATTGGCATCGGTGTCAATCAACCAATAAGGAGAATGAAATACTGAAAGAATAGTAGGAAAAATACCATACCTAGATTCCTTCATATCGGTATCACCGATGACAACATTAGCGATCTTGCTGCTCTTCTCAAGTTCGCGCTCCTCAAAGCGATTTGGACATCTCGGAGCCCAGCGATTAGGATCAGCGTAGACATGGCATAGTCCCTTCCCCTTCTTATGAGAATTCTTCTTGAAGTTAATAGAATGTGACAGTTTGTTCTTTGCATCAAACTTGCCTTTGCCCTAAGATTTGTTCTTGTTGTTTTTGAACTTGTTGGGCTGGAAGTTCTTCTTCTGTGCCACGTGGGCACTAGAAGCTCCCTCAGCAACTCGAGCACGTGTGTATTTTTCTCTCACCTTCTCTTCAACATCTAGAGTACCAATGAGATCCGAAACGGAAAACTCCTGTCTCTTGTGTTTCAGAGAAGTAGAAAAATTGTTCCACGAAGGTGGAAGCTTGGAAATGATGCCTGTGGCAACAAATTTGTCCGGCAACACACACTTGAAATGCTCAAGTTCTTTTGCGAGTGATTATATCTCATGAGCATGTTGTACAACAGAGCGCTCATCAGTCATCATGTAGACATAGAATTGCTCCATGACGTACAACTCGCTGCCAGTGTCCGAGGCCCCAAACATGGCCTCGAGCGCAGCCCACATGTCTTTGATGTTGTCAAAATACATATACAAATCCATGATGGAATCATCAAGAGCGCTCAGAAGGGCGCCCTTAAAGAGGGTATCGATCTTCTCAAAAGCTTTCTGTTGTGCAGGATTAAGATCATCCTTAGGCTTGCCCTTGGTGGCATCATAGCACTACATGGTCTGGAACCAGTAAACTACTCTCATGTGCCACCTCTTATATTGCACCCCCTTAAAGGTAGGCGGCTTCGGATGTGCAACAAAACCACTCAAAGTAAATTGCCTATAATCAGGTTTTTTGGATTGTTGAATATATGAGAAAATTACTATGAGATTTAATCCGAATAAACACAAAATAAATCATGACGGCAATAACAGATATTAAACTAATCATGTGAACTAGCATAGTAGATGAACAGATCGAATCAAGGGCACAGACTAGAAAACATGAATTCTACCATGATCTCCAACAGGAAGGACAGAATCACATATGGTGCAACGGGAGCGGCACCGTTCGTGTTGAGGTTGTTGTTGGGGAACGTAGTAATTTCAAAATTTTCCTACGCACATGCAAGATCATGGTGATGCATAGCAACGATAGGGGAGAGTGTTGTCCACGTACCCTCGTAGACCGAAAGTGGAAGCGTTAGCACAACGCGGTTGATGTAGTTGAACGTCTCCACGATCCAACCGATCCAAGTACCAAACGCACGGCATCTCCGAGTTCAGCACACGTTCAGCTCGATGACGTCCCGCAAACTCCGATCCAGCAGAGCTTCACGGGAGAGTTCCGTCAGCACGACAGCGTGGTGACGGTGATGATGTTGCTACCGACGCAGGGCTTCGCCTAAGCACCGCTACAATATGACCGAGGTGGAATATGGTGGAGGGGGGCACCGCACACGGCTAGGAGAGATCAACTGATCAACTTGTGTCTATGGGGTGCCCCCTGCCCCTGTATATAAAGGAGCAAGGGGGGAGGCGGACAGCCTAGGAGGAGGGCACGCCAAGGGGGGAGTCCTACTCCCACCGGGAGTAGGACTCCTCCTTCCCTTGTTGGAGTAGGAGAGAAGGAAAGAGGGGGAGAGGAACAAGGAAAATGGGGCTGCACCCCTTGTCCAATTCGGACCAGAGGGGGGCGCGCGCCTCCTTCCTTTTGGCCTCTCTCCTCTATTCCCGTATGGCCCAATAAGGCCCATATACTCCCCGGCGAATTCCGGTAACTCTTCGGTACTCCGAAAAATACCCGAATCACTCGGAACCTTTCCGATGTCCGAATATAGTCGTCCAATATATCGATCATTATGTCTCGACCATTTCGAGACTCCTCGTCATGTCCCTAATCTCATCCGGGACTCCGAACTCCTTCGGTACATCAAAACTCATAAACTCATAATATAACTGTCATCGAAACCTTAAGCGTGCGGACCCTATGGGTTCGAGAACAATGTAGACATGACCGAGACACGTCTCCGGTCAATAACCAATAGGGGAACCTGGATGCTCATATTGGCTCCCACATATTCTACAAAGATTTTATCGGTCAAACCGCATAACAACATACGTTGTTCCCTTTGTCATCGGTATGTTACTTGCCCGAGATTCGATCGTCGGTATCTCAATACCTAGTTCAATCTCATTACCGGCAAGTCTCTTTACTCGTTCCGTAATACATCATCTCGCAACTAACTCATTAGTTGCAATGCTTGCAAGGCTTTAGGTGATGTGCATTACCGAGAGGGCCCAGAGATACCTCTCCGACAATCGGAGTGACAAATCCTAATCTTGAAATACGCCAACCCAACAAGTACCTTCGGAGACACCTGTAGAGAACCTTTATAATCACCTAGTTACGTTGTGACGTTTGGTAGCACACAAAGTGTTCCTCCGGTAAATGGGAGTTGCATAATCTCATAGTCATAGGAACATGTATAAGTCATGAAGAAAGCAGTAGCAACAAACTAAACGATCAAGTGCTATGCTAATGGAATGGGTCAAGTCAATCACATCATTCTCCTAATGATGTGATCCCGTTAATCAAATGACAACTCATGTCTATGGTTAGGAAACATAACCATCTTTGATCAACGAGCTAGTCAAGTAGAGGCATACTAGTGACACTTTGTTTGTCTATGTATTCACACATGTATTATGTTTCCGGTTAATACAATTCTAGCATGAATAATAAACATTTATCATGATATAAGGAAATAAATAATAACTTTATTATTGCCTCTAGGGCATATTTCCTTCAGTATCCCACTTGCACTAGAGTCAATAATCTAGTTCACATCGCCATTTGATTTAATACTAATAGTTCACATCACCATGTGATTAACACCCATAGTTCACATCGACATGTGACCAACACCCAAAGGGTTTACTAGAGTCAATAATCTAGTTCACCTCGCTATGTGATTAACACCCAAAGAGTACTGAGGTGTTATCATGTTTTGCTTGTGAGTGAAGTTTAGTCAACGGGTCTGCTACATTCAGATCCGTAAGTATTTTGCAAATTTCTATGTCAACAATGCTCTGCATAGAGCTACTCTAGCTAATTGCTCCCACTTTCAATATGTATCAAGATTGAGATTTAGAGTCATCTGGATCAGTGTCAAAATTTGCATCAACGTAACCCTTTACGACGAACCTTTTGTCACTTCCGTAATTGAGAAACATATCCTTATTCCACTAAGGATAATTTTGACCAATGTCCAGTGATCTACTCCTAGATCACTATTGTACTCCTTTGACAAACTCAGGGCAGGGTATACAATAGGTCTGGTACACAGCATGGCATACTTTATAGAACCTATGGTTGAGGCATAGGGAATGACTTTCATTCTCTCTCTATCTTCTGCCATGGTCGGGTTTTGAGTCTTACTCAACTTCACACCTTGTGACACAGGCAAGAACTCCTTCTTTGACTGTTCCATTCTGAACTACTTCAAAATCTTGTCAAGGTATGTACTCATTGAAAAACATATCAAGCGTCTTGATCTATCTCTATAGATCTTGATGCTCAATATGTAAGCAGCTTCACTGAGGTCTTTCTTTGAAAAACTCCTTTCAAACATTCCTTTAGGCTTTGCAGAATAATTCTACATTATCTCCGATCAACAATATGTCATTCACATATACTTATCAGAAATGTTGTAGTGCTCCCACTCACTTTCTTGTAAATACAGGCTTCACCACAAGTCTGTATAAAACTATATGCTTTGATCAACTTATCAAAGCGTATATTCCAACTCCGAGATGCTTGCACCAGTCCATAGATGGATCGTTGGAGCTTGCATATTTTGTTAGTACCTTTAGGATTGACAAAACCTTTTGGTTGCATCATATACAACTCCTCTTTAATAAATCCATCAAGGAATGCAGTTTTGTTTATCCATTTGCCAGATTTCATAAAATGCGGCATTTGCTAACATGATTCGGACAGACTTAAGCATAGATACGAGTGAGAAACTCTCATCGTAGTCAACACCTTGAACTTGTCGAAAACCTTTTTGCGACAATTCTAGCTTTTTAGATAGTAACATGACTATCAGCGTCCGTCTTCCTCTTGAAGATCCATTTAATCTCAATGGCTCGCCAATCATTGGGCAAGTCAATCAAAGTCCATACTTTGTTCTCATACATGGATCTCATCTCAGATTTCATGGCCTCAAGCCATTTCGCGGAATGTGGGCTCATCATCGCTTCCTCATAGTTCGTAGGCTCGTCATGGTCAAGTAACATGACCTCCAGAACAGGATTACCGTACCACTCTAGTGCGGATCTCACTCTGGTTTACCTACGAGGTTCGGTAGTAACTTGATCTGAAGTTACATGATCATCATCATTAGCTTCCTCACTAATCGGTGTAGTAGTCACAGGAACAGATTTCTATGATGAACTACTTTCCAATAAGGGAGCAGGTACAGTTACCTCATCAAGTTCTACTTTTCTCCCACTCACTTCTTTCGAGAGAAACTCCTTCTCTAGAAAGGATCCATTCTCAGCAATGAATATCTTGCCTTTGGATCTGTGATAGAAGGTGTACCCAACATTTTCTTTTGGGTATCCTATGAAGACGCACTTCTCCGATTTGGGTTTGAGCTTATCAGGTTGAAACTTTTTCACATAAGCATTGCAACCTCAAACTTTAAGAAACGACAGCTTAGGTTTCTTGCCAAACCATAGTTCATACGGTATCGTCTCAACGGATTTAGATGGTGCCCTATTTAACGTGAATGTAGCTGTCTCTAATGCATAACCTCAAAACTATAGTGGTTAATCGGTAAGAAACATCATAGATTGCACTATATCCAATAATAGTACGGTTATGATGTTCGGACACACCATTATGCTGTGGTGTTCTAGGTGGCACGATTTTGTGAAACTATTCCACATTGTTTTAATTGAAGACCAAACTCATAACTCAAATGTTTGTCTCTGCGATCAGATCGTAGAAACTTTATTTTCTTGTCATGATGATTTTCCACTTTACTCTGAAGTTTTTGAACTTTCCAAATGTTTCAGACTTATGTTTCATCAAGTAGATATACCCATATCTGCTCAAATCATCTGTGAAGGTCAGAAAATAACGATACCCGCCACGAGCCTCAACATTCATCGGACTGCATACATCAGTATGTATTATTTCCAATAAGTCAGTTGCTTGCTCCATTGTTCCGGAGAACAGAGTCTTAGTCATCTTGCCCATGAGGCACGGTTCGCAAGCATCAACTGATTCATAATCAAGTGATTCCAAAAGCCCATCAGCATGGATTTTCTTCATGCGCTTTACACCAATATGACCTAAACGGCACTGCCACAAATAAGTTGCACTATCATTATTAACTTTGCATCTTTTGGCTTCAATATTATGAGAATGTGTATCACCACAATCGAGATCCAACAAACCATTTTCATTGGGTGTATGACCATAGAAGGTTTTATTCATGTAAACAGAACAACAATTTATTCTCTTACTTAAATGAATAACCGTATTGCAATAAACATGATCAAATCATATTCATGCTCAACGCAAACACCAAATAACACTTATTTAGGTTCAACACTAATCCCGAAAGTATAGGGAGTGTGCGATGATGATCATATCAATCTTGGAACCACTTCAAACACACATCGTCACTTCAAACTTAGCTCTCTCTGTTCATTCTGCAACTCCCATTTCGAGTTACTACTCTTAGCAACTAAACCAGTATCAAATACCGAGGGGTTGCTACGAACACTAGTAAAATACACATCAATAATCTGTATATCAAATATACCTTTGTTCACTTTGCCATCCTTCTTATCCGCCAAATACTTGGGGCAGTTCTGCTTCCAGTAACCAGTCCCTTTGCAGTAGAAGCACTTAGTCTTAGGCTTAGGACCAGACTTGGGCTTCTTCACTTGAGCAACAACTTGCTTGCCGTTCTTCTTGAAGTTCCCTTTCTTTCCCTTTGCCCTTTTCTTGAAACTAGTGGTCTTGTTAATCATCAACACTTGATGCTCTTTCTTGATTTCTACCTTCATCGATTTCATCATCATGAAAAACTCGGGAATCGTTTTCTTCATCCCTTGCATACTATAGTTCATCACGAAGTTCTACTAACTTGGTGATGGTGACTAGAGAATTCTGTCAATCACTATTTTATCTGGAAGATTAACTCCCACTTGATTCAAGCGATTGTAGTACCCACAAATCTGAACACATGTTCACTGCTTGAGCTATTCTCCTCCATCTTTTAGCTATAGAACTTGTTGGAGACTTCATATCTCTCAACTCGGGTATTTGCTTGAAATATTAACTTCAACTTCTGGAACATCCATATGATCCATGATGTTCAAAACGTCTTTGAAGTCCCGATTCTAAGCTGTTAAGCATGGTGCACTAAACTATCAAGTAGTCATCATATTGAGCTAGCCAAACATTCATGATGTCTGCATCTGCTCCTGCAATAGGTCTGTCACCTAGCGGTGCATTAAGGACATAATTCTTCTGTGCAGCAATGAGGATAAACCTCAGATCACGGATCCAATCCGCATCATTGCTACTAACATCTTTCAACTTAGTTTTCTCTAGGAACATATCAAAAATAAAACAGGGGAGCTAAACGCGAGCTATTGATCTACAACATAGATATGCTAATACTACCAGGACTAAGTTCATAATAAATTTAAGTTCAATTAATCATATTAATTAAGAACTCTCACTTAGAAAGACATCCCTCTAATCTTCTAAGTGATCACGTGATCCAAATCAACTAAACCATAACCGATCATCACGTGAAATGGAGTAGTTTTCAATGGTGAACATCACTATGTTGATCATATCTACTATATGATTCACGCTCGACCTTTCAGTCTCAGTGTTCCGAGGCCATATCTGCATATGCTAGGCTCGTCAAGTTTAACCTGAGTATTCTGCGTGTGCAAAACTGGCTTGCACCCGTTGTAGATGGACGTAGAGCTTATCACACCCGATCATCACGTGGTGTCTGGGCACACGAACTTTGGCAACGGTGCATACTCAGGAGAACACTTTTATCTTGAAATTTAGTGAGAGATCATCTTATAATGCTACCGTCAATCAAAGCAAGATAAGATGTACAAAAGATAAACATCACATGCAATCAATATAAGTGATATGATATGGCCATCACCATCTTGTGCTTGTGATCTCCATCTCCAAAGCACCGTCATGATCACCATCGTCACCGGCGCGACACCTTGATCACCATCGTAGCATCATTGTCGTCTCGCCAATCTTATGCTTCCACGACTATCACTACCGTTTAGTGATAAAGTAAAGCATTACCGCGCAATTGCATTGCATACAATAAAGCGACAACCATATGGCTCCTGCCAGTTGCCGATAACTCGGTTACAAAACATGATCATCTCATACAATAAAATTTAGTATCATGTCTTGACCATATCACATCACAACATGCCCTCCAAAAACAAGTTAGACGTCCTCTACTTTGTTGTTGCAAGTTTTATGTGGCTGCTACGGGCTTAGCAAGAACCGTTCTTACCTACGCATCAAAACCACAACGATAGTTTGTCAAGTTGGTGTTGTTTTAACCTTCGCAAGGACCGGGCGTAGCCACACTTGGTTCAACTAAAGTTGGAGAAACTGACACCCGCCTGCCACCTGTGTGCAAAGCACGTCGGTAGAACCAGTCTCGCGTAAGCGTACACGTAATGTCGGCACGGGCCGCTTCATCCAACAATACCACCGAACCAAAGTATGACATGCTGGTAAGAAGTATGACTTATATCGCCCACAACTCACTTGTGTTCTACTCGTGCACAACATCAACGCATAAAACCTAGGCTCTGATACCACTATTGGGGAACGTAGTAATTTCAAAATTTTCCTACGCACACGCTAGATCATGGTGATGCATAGCAACGAGAGGGGAGAGTGTTGTCCATGTACCCTCGTAGGCCAAAAGCGGAAGCGTTAGCACAACGCGGTTGATGTTGTCGAACGTCTCCATGATCCGACCGATCCAAGTACCGGACGCACGGCACCTCCGAGTTCAGCACACATTTAGCTCAATGACGTCCCGCGAACTTCGATCCAGCAGAGCTTCACGGGAGAGTTCCGTCAGCACGATGGCGTGGTGACGGTGATGATGTTGCAACCGACGCAGGGCTTCGCCTAAGCACCGCTACGATATGACCGAGGTGGAATATGGTGGAGGGGGGCACCGCACACGGCTGGGAGAGATCAACTGATCAACTTGTGTCTATGGGTTGCTCCCTGCCCCCGTATATAAAGGAGCAAGGGGGGAGGCGGCCGGCCTAGGAGGAGGGCGCGCCAAGGGGGGAGTCCTACTCCCACCGGGAGTAGGACTCCTCCTTCCCTTGTTGGAGTAGGAGAGAAGGAAAGAGGGGGGAGGAACAAGGAAAAGGGGGCTGCACCCCTTGTACAATTCGGACCAGAGGGGGGCGCGCGCCTCCTTCCTTTTGGCATCTCTCCTCTATTCCCGTATGGCCCAATAAGGCCCATATACTCCCCGACGAATTCCCGTAACTCTCCGGTACTCCGAAAAATACCCGAATCACTCGGAACCTTTCCGATGTCCGAATATGGTCGTCCAATATATCAATTTTTATGTCTCGACCATTTTGAGACACCCTCGTCATGTCCCCGATCTCATCCGGGACTCCGAACTCCTTCAGTACATCAAAACTCATAAACTCATAATATAACTGTCATCGAAACCTTAAGCATGCGGACCCTACAGGTTCGAGAACAATGTAGACATGACCGAGACACGTCTCCGGTCAATAACCAATAGCGGAACCTGGATTCTCATATTGGCTCCCACATATTCTACGAAGATCTTTATCGGTCAAACCGCATAACAACATACATTTTTCCCTTTGTCATCGGTATGTTACTTGCCCGAGATTCGATCGTCGGTATCTCAATACCTAGTTCAATCTCGTTACCGGCAAGTCTCTTTACTCGTTCCGTAATACATCATCTCGCAACTAACTGATTAGTTGCAATGCTTGCAAGGCTTTAGGTGATGTGCATTACTGAGAGGGCCCAGAGATACCTCTCCGACAATCGGAGTGACAAATCCTAATCTCGAAATACGCCAACCCAACAAGTACCTTCAGAGACACCTATAGAGCACCTTTATAATCACCCAGTTACGTTGTGACGTTTGGTAGCACACAAAGTGTTCCTCCGGTAAACGGGAGTTGCATAATCTCATAGTCATAGGAACATGTATAAGTCATGAAGAAAGCAATAGCAACAAACTAAACGATCAAGTGCTATGCTAACGGAATGGGTCAAGTCAATCACATCATTCTCCTAATGATGTGATCCCGTTAATCAAATGACAACTCATGTCTATGGTTAGGAAACATAACCATCTTTGATCAACGAGCTAGTTAAGTAGAGGCATACTAGTAACACTCTGTTTGTCTATGTATTCACACATGTATTATGTTTCTGGTTAATACAATTCTAGCATGAATAATAAAAATTTATCATGATATAAGGAAATAAATAATAACTTTATTATTGCCTCTAGGGCATATTTCCTTCAGTTGTCACCCATGTCGTTGAGGAAGAGGTTGCCGAGGTCAAGGAAGAAGTCGTTGTCGGCGAAGCAGTCATCGCTGCCAAGGGCCGCACGAGTGCGCTCCCCAAAACCCGATCGCCCCTCTCCTGTACAGGATCACAAGAGGCGGGGTTCTGGAGGCCTGCTGTCCCTTCTAGTGGTGCACGCCAAAAGGAGGGATGGACAAGACCTGCGTGGCAGCATAATGATCTGGAACGGTGGTGCGAGACCATACGATTTGGCAGCGGCTAAGGTAGACGTCTGCCTGACTATATAATGCGATAATTAACACATCTTTTAATTATTAATTAATGACTCATTAATTTTTCCCGAGCAGTAAAAATATAGACAACATGCATAGCTCTGTCCTCGGCTTGGCTCATTCCCACAAACCGCGTCGTGACGAGGTGAGGCGTGGCATGGCGAGGCGAGCGAGGAGGAGGAGCGCGCATGTAGGTCTCCTCTTCTCATGCTCATGCAAGTGGTAGAAGAGCTCACTAAAGAGGTGCAGGTCTCACTCAACTTCCAGGATTAGACTAAAATTTAGTCCCACTTGCACCACTCACAAGCTATGCATGAATAGGCCAAGAGAATTTCAGAATTTTAGTTGGGCTTTGGGCCAAAGGCCTACTAACAAATTCCAACATCCAGTATGTGACTCTCAGCATCTTTAGCAGAACCGTTAAAACGCAGACCTGTAAATTGAGTTTACAGTTCACAGAATGCCTCGCATACGGAATGAAAGCAGCGGTGATAGAACAGAAACATAAAATGAACCTATACATTTTCATACATAGCATATTTGTACGGAGTAGATCGGAAGAGCGGCGGCCACCGTAAACCCTACTGCCTAAATTTGGCTCACCAGAGCCATCCGGGTGTGGCGGCGACGATGCAGCGGCGGAGGAGTTCAACCGTCGTCGGAGGAGGAGGAGACAAAGTCGACATAGATGTCGCCCCGCGCCTTAGCTTCACGGTGCCGTGCCTCAAGGTTGGTGTCGAAGTCATGCGCCTTGGCGAGTTCCTGCTCGAGGAGGACGTCATCGAGCTCGATTAGAGATATACGATGCTGCTCCGCCTCCTCCTCCTACCACGCAATGCGCGTAATGATGGCCTGCTCAAAGATGCCTGCCTTCAGCGGGAGAGGAAATCCTCCGGCCTGATGATGCCACCGCCCAGCCGCACCGGGTCTGCCTCAAACTCCCTCTTCACCGCGCGGAGCGGTAGAAGCTCATTCGGCTCCCTTTTCACCGGTATGAGGAGCGGCGTACGGGAGCTCGAATCCCCGGCAGAGTTGCCCGCGTCGGTGGACAGACATACCTGCCTGCAGTCGTACCCCTCCTACCCCTCCATCTTGCGGCGAAAGAGCGATGACTAAGGGAGTCCTGGATTAGGGGGTCTCCGAACAGCCGGACTATATCCTTTGGCCGGACTGTTGGACTATTAAGATACAAGATTGAAGACTTCGTCCCGTGTCTGGATGGGACTCTACTTGGCGTGGAAGGCAAGCTAGGAAATACGGATATGTATATCTCCTCCTTTGTAACCGACCTTGTGTAACCCTAGCCCCCTCTGGTGTCTATATAAACCAGAGGGTTTTAGTCCGTAGGACAACATACAATCATACCATAGGCTAGCTTCTAGGGTTTAGCCTCTCTGATCTCGTGGTAGAACAACTCTTGTAATATTCATATCATCGAGAATAATCAAGCAGGACATAGGGTTTTACCTCCATCAAGAGGGCCCGAACCTGGGTAAACATCGTGTCCCCTGCCCCCTGTTACCATCCGCCTTAGACGCACAGTTCGGGACCCCCTACCCGAGATCCGCCGGTTTTGACACCGACATTGGTGCTTTCATTGAGAGTTCCACTGTGTCGTCACCATAAGGCTTGATGGCTCCTTCGATCATCGCTAGCGATGCGGTCCTGGGTGAGGCTTTCCTCCCCGGACAGATCTTCATATTTGGCGGCTTTGCACTGCGGGCCAATTCGCTTGGCCATCTGGAGCAGATTGAGAGCTACGCCCCTGGCCATCAGGTCAAATTTGGAAACTTGAACTACACGGCCGACATCCGTGGAGACTTGATCTTCGACGGATTTGGGCCCATGTCAGACGCGCCGTATAGTCTTGACGAGGATGACGTAACTCTATCGTTGGACAGTGTTCGGGAGATCGCATCCGCAGCTACTCCGTCCATCAATCCAGAGCAAGTCGCGCCATCCAAGAATGGAGGGATGGACCTCGCCATGGAGGCCGCACTCTCAGTGGCGATAGAGCCGGATACTGACTTCACCCCTTATGAGAGCCGTGTCGCCAAACCACTGGATTCATCTCCGGCCTCGGACTCTGAGCCACTCATATCCGTGCCCGTTGAGTCCGACTAGGCGCCGATCATGGAGTTCACCTCCGCGGACATCTTTCAGCACTCACCCTTCGGGGATGTGCTAAATTCATTAAGGTCTCTCTCCCTGTCAGGAGAACCTTGGCCGAACTATGTCCGGCTAGAATGGGATGCAGACGACGAAGAAATTCACTGCCCACCCACCACCCACTTGGTAGCCACTGTCAACAACTTAACCGACATGCTCGAGTTCGGCTCCGAAGACTTCGACGGTATGGACGACGAGGCCGGAGACGAACAGGATCCACCGCCCTCGGGGCACTGGACCGCCACCTCATCATATGATATATACATGGTGGACACCCCCAAAGAAGCCAATGGCGATGAGAAAGCGGAGGATGACCCCTCCAAGAAGTAACCCAAAGCGCTGACGTCAGCGGCGCCGCTCTAAGTCCCGCCACAGCAAGAGCAGTGATACCGGCACATGAGATAATAACACTCCGAATAGCGCCGAAGACAACAACAATCCCCTCCAGCAAGGTGCAGAGCTAGAGGACGAACAAGCTAGCCCCCCAGAGCAGGCAGCAGATGGAGAATCGGAGGAGGACAATTACATGCCTCTCTCCGAAGACGAGGCGAGCCTTGGCGACGATGAGTTTACCGTGCCTGAGGACCCCGTAGAGCAAGAGCGCTTCAAACGCTAGCTTATGGCCACAACAAGTAGCCTAAAGAAGAAACAGAAACAGCTTCAAGCTGATCAAGACTTGCTAGCAGACAGATGGACCGGAGTCCTTGCGGCCAAGGAGCATGAACTCGAGCGTTCGTCCAAGAGTTACCCAAAACGCAGGTTGCTACCTCACCTCGAGGAGGAAGCATTGAAACCTCATTCACCAGTGTACGATGCGGCTGACCGGCCACTACGCGACCGAGCCAGAGAGGCGTTTCAGCCTAAAGTTCAGACCGCACCCCGTCGTCACTCAGTCAAAAATACTAAGGCCTTGGGCAACACAGAGGACCTGCAAGACATCTTGGACAGTAAGGCAAAAATGGCAAGGTCAATATACGGGACACGAGCACGTGCTCCCACACGGGACGATGATCATCGCATCGGATACACCAAGAGTAAATTCGGCTGGGCCGAATACAGTAGACAAGACTCATATGAACTACGTCGGGATATAGCCCGGCACAGAGGTGCCGCACACCCACTATGCTTCACTGATGAAGTTATGAATCATGAATTCCCGGAGGGTTTCAAACCCGTAAATATCGAATCATACGACGGCACAACAGATCCCGCTGTATGGATTGAGGATTTCCTCCATCACATCCACATGGCTTGCGGTGACGATCTACATGCCATCAAGTACCTCCCACTAAAACTCAAAGGACTAGCTCGGCATTGGCTGAATAACTTGCCAGCAGATTCCGTTGTCAGTTGGGAGGATTTGGAAGATGCATTTCTTGACAACTTCCAGGGCACTTATGTGCGGCCACCGGATGCTGATGACTTGGGCCACATAACCCAGCAGCCAGGGGAATCAGCCAGACAATTCTGGACACGGTTCTTGACTAAGAAAAATCAAATTGTAGACTGCCCGGATGCAGAAGCCCTAGCCGCATTCAAGCATAACATCCGCGATGAGTGGCTCGCCCGCCACCTCGGCTAGGAGAAGCTGAAATCTATGGCAACCCTCACAACACTCATGACCCGCTTTTGCGTAGGCGAGGACAACTGGCTGGCTTGCAGCAACAACACATCAAGGAATCCCGATACCTCAGATACGAAAGACGTTAACGGTAGGCAGCGTCGTAATAGACCAAAGCACCGCAATAATGGAGATAGCATAGAAGATACGGCAGTCAATGCCGGATTTAGAGGCTCTAAATCCGGTCAGCGGAAAAAGCCATTTAAAAGAAATACTCCAGCTCCGTCCAGTCTGGATCGCATACTGGACCGCTCGTGTCAAATCCATGGCACCCCTGACAAGCCAGCCAATCACACCAACAGAGAATGTTGGTTGTTCAAGCAGGCCAGCAAGTTAAATGCCGAAAACAAGGACAAGGGGCTGCATAGAGATGACGAGGAGGAGCCCCGGCCGCCGAACCCAGGAGGACAGAAGGGGTTTCCCCCACAAGTGAAGACAGTGAACATGATATATGCAACCCACATTTCCAAGAGGGAGCGGAAGCGTGCACTAACGGACGTCTACACGATGGAGCCCGTCGCCCCGAAGTTCAACCCATGGTCTGCTTGTCCGATCACCTTCGATCGCAGGGACCACCCCACTAGCATCCTTCACGGCGGATCCGCCGCACTGGTCCTAGACTCCATCATTGTCAGATTTCACCTCACTCGAGTCCTTATGGACGGCGGCAGCAGCCTAAACCTGCTCTATCAGGATATAGTGCGAAAATGGGTATCGATCCCTCAATGATCAAACCCAGCAAAACCACCTTTAAAGGCATCATCCCAGGTGTAGAGGCTCATTGCACAGGCTCAATCACACTGGAAGTGGTCTTCGGATCACCGGATAACTTCCGAAGCAAAGATTTAATCTTTGACATCGTCCTATTTCGCAGTGGCTATCGTGCACTGCTCAGACGGACAACATTTGCAAAATTCAACGCAGTGCCGCATTATGCATACCTCAAGCTCAAGATGCTAGGACCCCGCAGGGTCATAACAGTAAATGGAAACATGGAACTCTCGCTCCGTACAGAAGAGCACACTGCGGTCCTTGCAGCAGAGGCACAAAGCAGCCTGTTCAGGCAGACCACTCATTCGGCGTTACAGCCCCCAGACACCTTCAAGCAAGTCCAGAACAATCTGCAACAGGATCGCCTGGCGTGATCAATGCTCGCCTAGCAATCCGGCCCCCATCCCAGTCCCAGTGCAGCCACGAAATTCGTGCCGCGCATACATAACTACGCATTGAAAATACCATGGACATAGGCGGGGGCACAATCAGGACACCCCCGCATTGTGGCTTAACCACACCAGGGGTTGTATACCTTTGACATTCTTTTCTCTTTCAAGGCATAACTCTTCGGAAGCCCTTTCCGACAGTCCGATTGCCGGACACATCCCGGAAGCAACAACCAAGGCGGCAAGAAGCTAGGATGAACACAAGAACCGCCAGGTGGTCTCTAGTAATACTTGATACACCCGCTTTTCACTATTTATGCGTAGCTTGCCTTGGGATAGGACATTTCGAATTGTCCTACTTTATGCTTATTGCACTACTTGTACCAGTACGCTTCGACGTATTATTCAAATAACAATGCATATTATTAATCTGTCATTGCATTATTTAAGTTTTTCTCTTTCTCTTATATGTCCATTTACGACATTCTGCACATGCACGCTCGGGTGCGGTCAGTACGCCAGGGACTCTCGTTTACCCCGTAATACGGCGCAAGAAGTCCGAACACTTTCGACAGTGCAGCACCCCAAACTTATAGCATTATATGCATCAGCTCTGAATCATGTCTTGGGTCAAATGTTGGGTTGCCCAGCTCCCATGCTTTGGTACCTTACGTTCCGCTATATCGGCTAAGGTAGCGGTGGGAGAACTACTGCGATTGTGTCCCGGTTCTTCCGGACGAGCACCTCAGTAGAGAAAGCCAAAAACTGATTGTCATGATAAGGTGAGAGATTGGTCGCTGTTCGAGAGGTCTCAAGTCCTTGAAGACTTTTTCTGCTTTGGGCGAGGAGTCGGCCTTGTCCGGCTTAGGCGTGTATAGCGCCCCAAATTCGGCCCTCTGAATACCAGGGGCTTCGCCAAAAATTTAAAATCATAGACTTCTATGGCTAAGTGAGAGTGATAAAGCATTATACTCCGATTACCCTGTTCGTTGCGCTGAGCACCTTCCTTGAAGGATCCAAAATTGGGGTAAAGAGTGTTCAGATTTACCCCGAACACCCCAGTACTAGTTACATGGGGGCAAAAGCTGATGACTGGCCAACTCTCAGATTTTATAAACGGCCACACAGAAGGTAATATTTTAATTTAAGAAAGCGTCGCATGGCGTAAAAGAACTCTTTTCATATTATAGGATCACATGGGCATGTTCATTCAATGATTACACCCTTGGCACACTCATCTGCCACTAAGTGGGAACCCTTTGGGATGCTCTCATAGTAATTCTCGGGGCAGCAATGCTCCTTGCCCTCCGGTGGCCCCTCCTTCACAAGCTTCATGGCGTCCAGCTTCGCCCAGTGCACCTTCGCCGGGGCAAAAGCCCTGCGTGCACCTTCGATGCAGACGGACCGCTTGATGACCTCAAGTCGTGGGCAGGCTTCCACCAGCCGCCTCACCAGACCGAAGTAGCTGCCGGACAGGGGCTCGCCAGGCCACATCCGGACTATAAGGCCCCTCATGGCCTGTTCGGCCGCCTTGTGAAGTTCGACCAACTGCTTCAGCTGGTCGCTCAAGGACACGGGGTGTTCGGTCCCAGTATACTGAGACTAGAACAACTTCTCTGTCGAGCTCACCTCCTCAGCCCGGTAAAACTCCGCGGCATCCAGCACACTGCGGGGAAGATCTGCAAACGCTCCTGGAGAGCTCCGAACTCGGGTAAGAAAAAGGAAAGTCTCCTTCACATGCTTGCTTTGCATATTGAATGCCTTACCCGCTGCTATCTTCTTCGCCGCATCAATCTCCTGGAGGGCCTTGTGGGCTTTAGCCTTGGCGCTCAGGATACTTTCAAGCGCCTGCGCGAGCTCGGACTCTCGCGTCTTGGAGTCAAGCTCCAAGGACTCGTGCTTTTTTGCGAGAGGCTTGAGCTCTTGATGTACCTCGCCCACTCGGGCTTCTTGTTTCTCCCGTTCAATGCGTTCTTTGGCCGCTTTGTCTTCGGCCATGGACAACGCCTTCCTCAGGGTCTCCACCTCTCTCGTGGCCACTAAAAAATTCATGATGATCCTATTACTTTACACCGAACTTCTTTTTAACTATATAAACTGGGGTATATCTTACCTTTGCTCTCTTCGAGCTGCACCTTGGTAAGGCCGAGCTCGTCCTCGGACCGCTTCAGGGCCTGCTTCAGCGCAGCAACCTCCGCAGTACGTGCGGCAGTGGCCAGCAGGGAATCCTGCACATACACATAGACATACTCTAATTAGACTCCTAAGTTATCATTTGATACTCTATTCGGCTTTTCTTCACGAACACCGAATAGAGCATCAGGGGCTACTATCTATGCGGTAATATTTTTATATTTTAAATGCTTACCTCAAAGCCTGTTAGGAGGCTGGCGCAAGCTTCGGTCGGTCTATTTTTGGCGGACTGAACCTTCTTGACCACAACAATCATGATAGTGCGGTGTTCTTCATCGATGGAAGCGCTGTGAAGCGCTTCCAGCAAGTTGTCCGGTGCCTCTGGTTGGACAGAGGACATCGGCACGGATGGTTGGCCCCCCTTAATGGGGGACCGCCTGCCGGAGTCCGGAACCATCGAAGGTTCCAGCGCAGTGTCTGGCTGGGGCCCAAACTCGAAGCCCGTAGGAGCCTCGCTCCCTTGGTACTCAGGGTCCGGGAGGTCGCCGTGAGGCGCCCCCAGGATCACCTCCCCTTTGGTCGGTGCCTTTTGAGACACCACCTCGGCGTTGTCTGTAGGGTGAGGGGTGGAAGCCATCGGAGGAGAACCACTGTTCATATCCGACGAGCCCAAAGAGCCGCTCGATGAGGGTACGGCGAGATGAGCTCAGGCCGGACTTCATAATCATGTTCGACATGAGCAAAGGCAGTACAATAAAACATACCATGAAGTACTATGGTGTCCGGACACTTACGACTTCGCCAGGGGCTTGTCCCTGGGTAGCCACTCATCGCCGCTGTCGGCGGCCGTCGTGGCACAGTCTGGAGGGAGGGTTTTTCCCTTTTTGACCCTTCGGCCTCCCCGGATGGGTCGGCCTTCCTTTTCTTGTCTCCCCCGGCTTGGGGGGAGAACTTTTCTCCTCCTCCTCGTTTCCGTGGGAGGAGTGCGTGTCGGACTCATCGGACGATGAGTCCAATAGAACCACCTTGCACCGAAGACCCTTTCGGGTCCCCGTGGCCTTCTACTTGGCCGTCTTTTCTGGCACCTCGTAAGGTGCCGGAGTAAGCATCTTCGTTAGAAGAGCGTTTGCAGGATCTTCGGGCAGGGGGGCTGGGCAATCAAGCTCCTCCGCTATCTTTATACAGTCCTGTTAATGACATGAAAGCTTAGCTCCAGCACATAACCAAACCAGGGCACATAAATACCCTGAGAGATATAAAAGCCTACCGGATGGGCGCGGCGCTTTGCGCTAAGTCCGCGGTCCTCGGTGAGGGAGGGAGGCATCTCTGCGCCCTTGAACAACACCCTCCAGACGTCCTCGTGCATCGTGTCGTAGAGCTCTCGCAGCATCTGGTGCTGGGCCGAGTCGAACTCCCACAAAACAAATGCCCGTCATTGGCACGGAACGATCCAGCGGAAGAGCATAACCTGGACCACGCTGACGAGCTTGATTTTCTTGTTCGTCATGTTCTGGATGCAGATCATGAAAATCCAGCCCGTAGTAGAACATGAGCCCGCGGACAAACGGGTGGAGAGGAAATCCCAGTCCGCGGACGAAATGGGTAAGAAAAACTACCCTCTCATGGGGTTCGGGCGTTGGGACGATCTGCCCCGCATTCGGCAGCCGGTGCGCGATATTCGCAGCTAGGTATCTGGCCTCCCGTAACTTTTTGATGTTCTCCTTCATGACGGAGGAAACCATCCACTTGCCTCCTGCTCCAGACATGCTTGGAGTGGTTTGAGAAGAATAACGCGAGCTTGGGCGCTAGAGCTTGAGTGTGCGGGAATGGGTAAGCGAGAAGGAAGAAGGCGTGGGTGTATAAAGTAAATCTTTGTCCCTTTATAAGGGCGGAGGAGGCGATGAGTCTCCCCACTTGCCTGGCAAAACCGCTTATTCCCCAGGTGCCGCAATTGATGGCGCGGTTGGGTTACCCACGTCCGTATTGATGAGAATCCCGTGATAAGGGGAACACGATCTCTGATTTGACAAGACGTATCAAGAAAACCGCCTTGCGATATGTGCGGAGCTGGTTGAGAAAAAGCAGTTTGAATAATAACCGGGCCATGAAGTGATGTCATACTATCAAAACGTGTCAGCAGATTAGATTTGTGAAAGTATTATTCTCTCTACGGTGGTATGTGGAACTTATTTTGCAGGGTCGGACACTATCCTTGTATTCAAACTCTTCCATGGTGTATTCGGAGGAGGAACCCTCCTTATAATGCCGAAGACAACACTGCACGCCGGACTCATCGTCATTGAAGCCTAGTTCAGGGGCTACTAAGGGAGTCCTGGATTAGGGGGTCTCCGGACAGCCGGACTATATCCTTTGGCCGGACTGTTGGACTATTAAGATACAAGATTGAAGACTTTGTCCCGTGTCCGGATGGGACTCTACTTGGCGTGGAAGGCAAGCTAGGCAATACGGATATGTATATCTCCTCCTTTGTAACCGATCTTGTGTAACCCTAGCCCCCTCCGGTGTCTATATAAACCGGAGGTTTTTAGTCCGTAGGACAACATACAATCATACCATAGGCTAGCTTCTAGGGTTTAGCCTCTCTGCTCTCGTGGTAGATCAACTCTTGTAATATTCATATCATCAAGAATAATCAAGCAGGACGTAGGGTTTTACCTCCATCAAGAGGGCCTGAACCTGGGTAAACATCGTGTCCCCTGCCTCCTGTTACCATCCGCCTTAGACGTACAGTTCGGGACCCCCTACCCGAGATCCGCCGGTTTTGACACTAACAACTGCGGTGGCTCTAGGCCGCGGTTCGTGTACTTCCGGGCGGCTCGCTTCCTCTCGCCGTCGGCTTTGACACACCGCTGCCGCTCGCAGTTGTCGCTACCGCCGGAGTGGTGGCCCGAGCTTCACATCCCGCACCACATGGTGGAGTGTGGTGGCCGATTCGAGTCATCGATGGCGAGAAATCGAGAGGGGAGAGGGGGGATTGTGGCGGTGCGGGGATAGGGTTTCGCCCCGTATACTCACCGCAAACCCGTAGATATACCGGGGGGCGGTTTGCGAGCCACCGTAAAATCATTTACGGGCCAGGCGACTATACAGACTATGGTATAGCCCAAAAACGGATCAAACTCATATAGTCACTGGATTTTTATAGTTTGTGTCTTTTTAAGGAGTCTGTTAGAGATGCCCTTATACCCCTTAATGACAAGTAGGAATTTGGAAACATTCAAAAAGATTGTAGCTTTGTATCCCCTAGTGGTACAGTAAGAGGATCCTATGTTGTATACCAGCCTGCCACCAAAGTCTCTAGCGGTAGGCAATTTATCCACGTCGGCGCTGTGCAGCCCTACCATCAAATACTGGTGATAGCCTGTGTAACCCTACCGTCGAGGTGCCTGACGGTAGATGCGTGATACTTATATTTTTTACGACAGGACGTGCGATCCTACCGCCATCAACCCCGGTCATAGGAAAAGGGTCAGATATCGAAAAAATTCAAACCAGAGTCAAATCTGAATTAACTTTCGCAAAAAGGATCAAAACACTAAACTTATTCGTGGACAAATGCCAGTGTAAATTTTCGCGGATGTAGATGCAGCGGAAGCATGGGGCCGCCTACATCTGCGAAAATTTGCACATGCCGCCTGTCATTCAACCGAAAGAGTCAGTCATGATGGGCTTCGTAGCAGCCATGTGCAATGGTCTGAGCATCCAGCAACTGATTTGTAATTATGCAGATTACCTCTTAATAGTACTGCCACACTTAAAATAAAAAATTGCCTTCATGTAGGGCTGGAATTCGAGCCGAGTCGAGCCAACTCGGCTCGACTCGCTAAAGCTCGTTTCATTAACGAGCTAACTCGACTCGACTCGTTACTATAACGAGCTCGAATCCAAGATTGGCTCGACTCGTATAACTCACGAGCTGGCTCGTTTAGCTTGTTAAGCTTGTTAATGATATGAACACAAAAACTTATGAATATGATAAAATTGATTACTTGGGAATGTAAAATGTACATATTAAACATCTACAATGTTCGCGAACAATGGTAGGGGAGTTCAACTTACAATTGTCAGTACGTACCATCAAGTCAGTACCATGTACATGACCATTGACCATAAACAATTGTACATGACCACAATGATCAGCAAGTTAGTAACATATACATGACCAAACAATTGTAATTTCCTTGAATGTCTAGGCATTGTGTTGTGCACTTGGAATGTACGGTGCTAGGCTAATCTTTTGTCCCGAGCCTAACGAGTTACACGAGTACTCGTGAGATCAGCTCGTTTAACTCGTTCTATATACGATTTTAAACTAAAGCTTGGCTCGACTCGTTATTCTTCGAGTTCGAGTCGATTCGAGCCGAGTCACGAGCTACTCGTTTAGCTCGCGAGCTTCGAGCTTTTTTTCCAGCCCTACCTCCATGCCATAATTTTTGTCGTAGGTTTCTTTTAGCTGATTTTTGCTGCACTACTAGTTCTTAGTTCCATTTACTCACTTACCCCAATGTTACTCACTTATTGTTCGCCAGTATTGTTTTCCTTGAGGGATCATCAGATAATATGTTGGAGTTGAAGAAAATTCTTAGGAGGTATGAGGAGGCCTCGGGTCAGTGTATTAACCTGCAGAAATCTTCTGTTTTCTTTGGCAGGGGCACTCAGGATGGTGTGAAAGGACAATTGCAAAATATTCTTGGTGTTCATAATGAGGCACTAGGTGAGCGATACTTGGGTCTCCCCACACTGGTTGGGAGATCAAAGGATGGTACGTTCAGATATGTAACGGAGTGCTCAAAGGGTAAGGTCAATGGATTGAAAGGCCAGGGGTTATCAAATGCCGCGAGGGAGGTACTCGTCAAATCCGTACTCCAAGACACACCAACTTATACTATGAGTTGTTTCCACCTCGCAAAGAAAATGTGTCGGAACCTGATTTCTATCTCGTCAAAATTCTGGTGGGGGCAACAAATGGTGATAAGAAGGTGCATTGGATCTCTTGGGAGAAGATGTGTGATGCCAAGCGGGATGGAGGCCTAGGTTTCCAGGATCTGGAAGTTTTCAACCAAGCTCTTTTGGCTAAACAGGCATGGAGGATTCTACAGTGCCCAATGTCATTGTGTGTTCGGGTTCTTACGGCGAGATATTTCCCGGATACGACGATTATGTCGGCCACTTACCCCTCGGGAGGATCGTTCACTTTTTGGAGTATACTTCATGGGCGTGATCTGTTGAGAGAGGGCCTTGTTTGGCGGGTTGGTGATGGAACAAGGATAAATATACACTACGACAACTGGATTCCGAGAAGCCGAAGCATGCGGCCACTCGGAGCTGTTTTTGTACAGGGGGTAACTAAGGTGGCCGATCTCTTGGTGACTGCTGGCGACGCATGGGACAACACTATAATTGATGACATGTTTTCGTCGGATGATGCCTTAGACATTAAGCAGATTGCTATAGGTGGGTCGGCGATGGAGGACTGTCTTGCATGGAACTACACGAAGAATGGGGTCTTCACGATGCGCTCGGCTTGTCATCTGAGAATGACCATGAACAAGCTGAAAACCGGACAGCCGAAATCAACAAGTTCAGTTAACAAACATCAAGGGTACCTGGGCCTTTGGGATACCAGCGCACCAAATAAAGCCAAGATTCATATGTGGAGAGTCATAAGGAATGGGTTTGCTGTAGGCGCGGAGCTGCTGCGTTGGTGAATTAAACCAGGAGTGTTCTGCGTCGTTTGTGGACGGGAGGGGACTATCATGCACAGATTCTGGTCTTGCCAACATTCAGTCCAGTTTTGAAACCAGTTGCGTTCGGAAAAGGGAGTCACGGTGGCAGCCCCGCCGAGCTTCACAGGCTCCCGGAGCGAACTGGCTAATTGGTTGCTTGGATGGACCGCTAAGGCTCAGGTGGATGAGCGGGAGGCGATAATCCATGCAGTGTATGCCATATGGCTGGCACGGAATGAGACAAAGAATGGCAAGAGAATTGATGGACCACATGAAATAATAGAGAGGGTTTGCTCTTTTATGAGAGAATGGCGGGAGGTTCATGAGAAGCCGGTCCAGGCAGCCAAACCCTCCGTAGTGCAGCGATGGATGGCGTCGGAGGAGGGGTGGGTCAAGGCCAGCACTGACGGTGCTACATCAAAGTTCGGAGGCAAGAGTGAAGGAGGAGTGGTGCTTCGAGACTATAACGTTGTTTTTCTTGCAGGAGCATGCCACTTCTTCCCTCATGTCGTGGAGGTCGAGGCTGCCGAGCTAAAAGCATGTAAGAGAGCTCTTTTAGTGGCTATGGAGATCAATGTTCAGAGAATTCACCTAGAGCTGGACAGCCAGGCTCTAGTGCAAATGATCAATAGCCTGGAGAGGAACTTGGCAGCGACTGGATCTTGGGTGGAGGAGATCAAGACCATGCTACGAACTTTTGAGGATTTCCGTGTTTTGTGGGTAAGGTGTTCTACGAATATTGCTGCGCATAAGTTAGCAAAAGTTGGTGTAGGAGAACTTTGTAAGGTGTGGCTTGGGTCACCTCCAGATTGCATTCTGGGCGTGATCGCAGACGAGATTTCAAACTTTGTTTGAGTTAATAATAGCGGCGACATTTACCTAAAAAAAAGTTCCATTACTTATAAGTCGTCACACGGATGGGGAAAAGCTACTGTACATTTGGTTCTTAACTCTCGCTACACCAACAGATTACGCATCAAGTGATTTTGCTCTGCAGTATTATCTCCCCACGATCGAAGAGCGAGAGTTGCCGCAATCCGAGGGATCCCAATCCAGCGTGGAGTTGTACACCGCCGACAGCGTCACGAACACCTCCTCCATGGAGGGCCGCCCTCTGGGCTCCCTCGCCATGCACCGCACCGCCAGCGACGCCACGGGGACCGCGAGGTCCAGCGGGTAGTCGCCGTTCAGCCGCGGGTCTATGAACGCCCGCACCTTGCCGCGCGTCCTCGCCGTCGACGACCAGCCCCTCCGAGGACTCCCACAGCAGCGTCTCCCCCCTTTTGTCGCCGCCGTCGAATGTCGCCTCTTTCCCGGACAGCAGCTCGAGGAGGATGACGCCGAAGGCGAAAACGTCGAGCTTGGGTGTGATGAGGCCGTGCTCCAGGTACTCTGGGGCCAGGTACCCCTGGGTGCCCACGACGTGGCGGGTGAGCTGCGCGTCGCCACCGTCGGCGCCCATGGGGACCGACCGCGCTAGCGCGAAGCTTGACACCTTGGCGCGGAGGTCGTCGTCGAGGAGGACGTTGCTGCTCTTGAGGTTCTTGTGCACGCACGGCGGGTTGGTGTAGTGATGGAGGTAGTTGAGGCCGTCGGTGACGTCGAAGGCCGCCTGCACGCGCTGCTTCCACACGAGGGTGGCGCCGCTGCCGTGGAGCCAGTCGCTGAGCGCGCCGTTCTCGGCTAACTCGAAGACGAGGTAGGTGTCGCCGTGGTGGACGCAGAAACCGGAGAGGCGGACAAGGCTGGAGTGGTTCACGCGCTTCAGGATGCCCACCTCGCCGCTCACATCGCCGGCCACCCGCTTCACGGCCGCCGCGTCGCCGTTGATCTCCGCGCGGTACACGGACGCGTTCTTGACCCTCCGATCCTCCGAGAATCCTGCCGTCGCCTTCTCGAGTTCCGAGTACTTGTACACGGTCAGGGACTCCACCGCCGCGCGCGCGTCGCTGGACACCAACGCTGATGAAGATGAGGAGGTCATCGTAGCTGCCGATGTATGCTTGCCGGAGGCAAGAGCGTCGTAATCCGCCGACGAGGGCACGTCAAGAACCACCTTGCTCCCGCGGCCCCTTTCCCCAACGCTTGGCCGGGGCCGCCGCCGGCGAACACATAACAACATCAGGCCAAGAAGGCCCGCCAGCGCAAGAACGCCGACACCAACACCGACCCCGACGGCAATCCACTTCTCGCTGCCAGACGCCCGCGGCTGCTGTGCCTGCGGTGGCGCCGGTGCGGGCGGCGGCGCCCGTGACACGAGCATGTCCGGCGTGGGCGCGCTCTTGAGCGGGATGAGCAGAGTGGTGAAGGGAAATATGATCTCGCTAGCGGTGAGGTTGTTGGCCTGGAGCACAGCCTGGGTGTCGATACGGAAGCGGTCCGCGATGGCCGAGACGCTGTCGCCCCACGTGACGAGGTAGGTGAGCAGGTGCCTGACCCCGGCGGCGGCCTGTGCCGGCGAGGGGCACGCCCAGCAGATCGGCACGGTGAGGTTGTTCCCGGCGACGAGGTCGCGGCTGCCGTGCCTGGGGTTCTGCGCGAGGAGCGCCTGGCAGAACTGGATGGTGTGGCTGGAGTTGTGCTGGTAGTAGCCTCGCGGAGAGCAGCCGCAGGGGACCGGCGCGAGCACGAGGCGGAAGTCGGCGAGCGGGGAGACGGTGGGAACGCCGTTGGCGTCCGCGACGGCGGCCGGATCGGAGCCGAGGAGGTAGGAGATGGAGACGGCCGTGCCGTAGTGTAGAAGGACAAGTTATGGCTGTGCAATCGCGATGTATTGATCGGTGCACCAGGCACGTATATATAAGTACAGAGGTGGGCCACAACCTCAACTATAGAAGGAAAACAGAAGGTGGGCCCTACACACACATATACACGTACACAATATACTCAACACCCCCCCGCAGTCGAAGCGGCGCCAGTGACGCAGAGACTGGAACGAAACTCCTCAAAGGTGGAAGTCGGCAGTCCCTTCGTCATCACATCAGCGAACTGCTGAGCAGTCGGCACATGGAGAACCCGCATGCGTCCAAGAGCCACCTGCTCGCGCACAAAGTGAATGTCCAGCTCGATGTGTTTCGTCCGGCGATGATGAACGGGGTTGGCGGAGAGGTACACCGCAGAGACGTTGTCGCAGTAGACAACCGTAGCCTGGGAGACATCGTGATGTAGCTCCTGAAGTAACTGTCGAAGCCAGGTGCACTCGGCGACAGCGTTGGCCACAGCTCGGTACTCAGCCTCCGCGCTAGAGCGCGAAACCGTGGGTTGTCGCTTGGACGACCACGAGACGAGGGAAGGACCGAGGTAGACGCAGTAGCCAGAGGTGGACCGACGAGTGTCGGGGCAGCCAGCCCAGTCTGCATCGGAGTAAGCCACCATCTCCAGAGAAGTGGACGCCGTGAGTGTCAACCCAAGGGACATCGTGCCGCGGATGTAGCGAAGGATCCGCTTCACGAGAGTCCAGTGAGAGTCACGAGGGGCGTGCATGTGGAGACACACCTGCTGGACAGCATAGTGAAGATCCGGTCTGGTGAGAGTCAAGTACTGTAGGGCGCCGACAATAGACCGGTAGAACGGAGCATCCGACGCAGGCGAACCCGCAAGAGCAGAAACCTTGGCCTTCGTGTCAACAGGAGTAGCAACCGGATGGCAGTTGAGCATGCCAGCGCGCTCAAGAAGCTCATGGGCATACTTCTGTTGATGAAGAAAGAAACCGTCCGGACGCCGAACGACCTCAATGCCAAGGAAATAATGGAGAGCACCCAGGTCCTTGATAGCGAACTCGTCACGTAGCCGGAGAGTAATCTGCTGAAGAACGGCTGCGGAGGAGGCTGTCAGGATGATGTCGTCGACGTAAAGCAGCAAATATGCAGTCGTGTCACCGTGGCGATAGACAAACAGTGAGGCGTCCGAGCGAGTGACGCTGAAGCCCAGGTTCTGAAGAAACCCGGCGATCCGCTGGTACCAGGCGCGGGGTGCCTGCTTGAGCCCGTAAAGAGAGCGCGATAGCAGGCACACATGGCCGGGGAATGAGGCGTCGACGAAACCGGTGGGTTGCTCACAAAACACCTGCTCCTCAAGATGGCCGTGGAGGAAGGCGTTGGAGACATCCATTTGGTGAACGGGCCAGCCGCGAGAAACGGCGAGCTGGAGGACAGTGCGGATCGTGCCCGGTTTGACAACCGGGGCGAACGTCTCCGTGAAATCAACTCCAGCGCGCTGGCGGAAACCGCGGACCACCCAGCGAGCCTTGTAGCGCTCAAGTGAACCGTCTGAGCGGGTCTTATGACGGAAGACTCACTTACCGGTGATGACGTTGGCGCGAGGAGGCCGGGGAACCAGAGTCCAGGTGCGGTTCCGTTGGAGAGCGTCGAACTCTTCCTGCATCGCCGCAAGCCAGTGAGGATCACGGAGGGCGGCGCGGGCGGACGCAGGAATGGGTGACGGCTCCGCGGCAGAGGCGGCGAGGACGTACTCGTCACGCGAGTAGCGGAGGCTCAGGCAGTGAATGCCGGCGCGAGCACAGGTGACAGGGCCGGACGGGGCCACCGGTGCCGGCGAGGAGGCCGGCGTCACAGCCGGCGTCGCGGCCGGAGATAGAGCCGGCGAGGCGGCCGGTGACGGGGCCGGCGAGACGGCCGGCGGCGAAGCCGTCGAGGCAGCCGGCGAGGCGGCCGGCGTCGGGGCGGCGGAGGAGGCGCCCGACCCCGCGGCGCCCGAGTCGGAGGCGGCGGGTGAAGGCGGGGCGCCGGCCGCAACGGCAGGGCCGGCCGTGGAGGGCGCCGGCAGTAGGGCCCGTGGACCGCCAAAGCCCGGAGGCGGTCCACGAACCAGGCGTGCTCGTCCACCTGACGAGGTCGTCGATGGGCCGCCAGTGGCCGGTGGTGACGAGACGACGAGGGGTGCCTGCTGCTGAAACGGGAAGACCATCTCATCAAAGTAAACGTGTCGGGAGGTGAAAACACGGTGAGAGACTGGATCGTAGCAGCGGTAGCCCTTAGTGTTAGGTGGGTAGCCGAGAAAGATGCAGGCGACGGAGCGGGGTGCGAGCTTATGAGGCGCAGTGGCAGCGATGCTAGGGTAGCACAGGCAGCCGAAAATGCGAAGCCCTTCATAAGAGGGGGGTGCACCGAAGAGAAGGTGGTGAGGTGTAAAGTTCCCGCGAGTACGACATGGACGGATGTTTATGAGGAGGGAAGCGGTGGCTAGAGCGTCAGGCCAAAAGCGCGGAGGCACATTGGCGTGAAAGAGAAGAGTCCGAACGCAGTCATTAAGAGTGCGAAGGATGCGCTCAGCACGACCGTTCTGCTGCGAGGTGTACGGGCAAGTGAGACGAAAAATCGTGCCATGTGTGGCGAGAAGATCGCGGACAGCGGTGTTGTCAAATTCCTTCCCGTTGTCTGTCTGCAACGCAAGAATGGGCCGGCCAAACTGCGTGCGGACATAAGAGTAGAAACCGACAAGAGTGGAGATAACGTCCGACTTGCGGCGCAACGGGAAGGTCCACACATAATGCG
Organism: Triticum aestivum; assembly: GCF_018294505.1. NCBI lineage: Eukaryota > Viridiplantae > Streptophyta > Magnoliopsida > Poales > Poaceae > Triticum > Triticum aestivum. The sequence goes on from NC_057809.1 coordinate 178,552,131, forward strand.
AAAAATCATCAAGGATGACAAGGTAATAAAGAAAGCCCGTATTACTTGCAACAGGAGATGTCCAAACATCACTATGAATCAACTCAAACGGGTACGATGCAACAAAGGAAGAAGCCCTAAACGGAAGACGAGCATGTTTGACAAGACGGCATGCATGACACGAGTGATCCTCGTTCTTATTACACGTGAAAGAAAAACTCCGAAGTATGTGGCGAAGGGTGGCATGATTAGGATGACCCAAGCGAGCGTGCCGGAGATCCACTCCGGTGGCGAGAGCGACAGGGGCGGCGGAAGTGGTGGAGGCGGCGGAGTGAACTGGGTAGAGCTCGTCGGGGCTGTCACATCGGTGGAGCACCATCCGCATGCGAGCGTCCTTAACAGAAAAACCACAGTCGTCAAATTCAACGGTCACCGGATTTTCACGTGTAAGAGAACGGACGGAAACAAGATTTTTAATAAGAGCAGGAGAAACAGGAATATTAGACATGGATATAGGAGTGGAGTTAGACGGAAAATATGTATGTCCAATATGGGTGATAGGAAGAGAAGAACCGTCACCGACGGTGATGCGGTTGGAGGTGTGGACAGGGTGGGCAGTATGGAGGTTACCGGGGTACGCCGCCATATGAGCGGTGGCGGCACTGTCCATGTACCAATCGCCGCCGCCGGTGTAGCTGGACGGGGAAGGGGCGGTGTGGAGAGCCGCCAGGAGAGCCGGGTCCCATGGCGCCGGCGGAAGAGACGGCGCAGACGTCAGGGGCAGCGGCGGCGGCCCGCCTGGCGGCGGCTGCTGCCCGTAGGGTGCCGCATAGGGCTGCGGCGCGGCGTAATACGCCTGGTGTGACGGAGGCCGAGTGCCGAGAAGACCCGGAGTAGGAGCCCGTAGAACCGGCATAGAATAGGCGTGGACGACGCCGGTCCACGGGTTCTGACCGGCGTACCACGGGGCCGCCGGCTGAGGAGCCGGCTGCTGCTGGCGTGGCGCTCCTCCCTGAGCACCGCCGCCGCCGCCTCCCTGCTTGCGGCCACCCCGGCGGCCGCCGCGACGGCCTCCCCCATTGCCCGCCGGCTGGGGCGGCGAAAAGGGGGCAGGTGGGGCGGGCGGGAAGCCCGGCGAGAAGGCGGGCGCCGCCTGCGGGGGCGGCGTCGGGTGAGACGGTGGTGGGGCCGAACCCCCACGTGTGCCGGCAATGAGGGCGGTGTGGGTGGCGCGCGTCCTGGCCGCCCGCATCCGGCGTTCCTCCAGCTTGAGGTACGCGACCACCTTGTCAAAGGTGGGCTCCGGGATGAGGGTGAGGTTGGAGGCAGCGTTCCCGAAGTCCTCGTTGAGGCCGCCGGAGAGGGTGCTGATGAGGAGCTCGTCGCCGATCTTCTCCCCAGATCACGGAGCTCATCGGCGAGCTTCTTGAGACGCATGCAAAAATCATCGATGGACGAGTCAAGTTGCTGGCACCCATAAAACTCACAATAGAGGAGGACCTTGCACTGCAGCCGATTGTCGGTGAAGAGGCCGTTGAGCTTGGTCCAGACCGCATGGGCGTCGTCCTCGTCGTTCACCACGGTGTGGAAGATGTCGCTGAAGATGTTGAGGTAGAACCAGCGAATGATGGTGGCGTCGAGGATCATCCACTCCTCGTCATGGATCATGAGCGCGGAATTCACGGTGCCGTCCACGTGGCCGTGAAGGAGGTACTCACGGAACACGAGCGAAAAGTACCGCTTCCACGCGGAGTAGGAGGCTGTGGTGTGGTCAAGCTTGACCGGGACGCGCTCATGGATGTTGAGGTGCGGACGAGGGTGACGTCGGGACCGGCGAACGGGTTGGAGACTGTAGAGGAGGAGGAGCTCATGATGGCGGCGGTGATTGGGTTGGGGCGCGACGCGAGTTACAGAGAGGGAGAGGGAGCGGCGCGGGTTGGGAGGAGGGGTGGGCGGCGCGGGTGGGGACGGGAGAGAGGTGCGGTGCGGAGAAGGGAGGGAGCGGAAGCGGTGCGGCGGCGGCGGCGGCCTCGGGACAGGAGGCGGCGGCGGCGGCGGGCGGGGCGGGCGGGTGAAGGCGGTGGTGACCAGGGGCGGCGGCGGCGGCCTAGGGGAGGGCGGCGGCGGCGGCGGCTGGTGACGGCGGCGTAAGGCAGCGGCGGCGGCGGCGGCGGCACGGAGGCGCGGAGGCGGTGGCGGCGGCGGCTAGGGTTAGGATCTTGCTGCGATAGATACCATGTAGAAGGACAAGTTATGGCCGTGCAATCGCGATGTATTGATCGGTGCACCAGGCACGTATATATAAGTACAGAGGTGGGCCACAACCTCAACTATACAAGGAAAACAGGAGGTGGGCCCTACACACACATATACACGTACACAATATACTCAACACGTAGTACGGCGGGGAGGAGCGGAAGACGACGTAGGTGGCGCAGGGGGCGGCCGCGGCGGTGGTGTTGCAGGTGTAGCCGAGCACGGAGCTGCCGTTTCTGCCGTAGCAGTTGGTCTGCGCGTTGGCCTCGTACTGCTGCTGCCCTCGCGCGACGGCGAGGACGGCGAGGAGCGCGAGCGCCGCCGTGCGGAAGGTGAGCCCCCGCTTGCGCGGCGGAGCGGCCATTGCTTTGGGGGACGGATCCGGGTGGGAGTGTGGCACTGTGGCTGGCGTTCTCGGCCGGGTATGCGGCGGTACGATGGACGGACGGAATTATAGGTGGCTCTGCTATCTTCTTTCCACTGGGTGGTTGCTGCAGAGCGTAGACTGCAGCTGGAGCTAGAAGATGGGTCAACGGCGTAAGGAGTCAATCTTTTCGCTCGTCTTCGAATCTTCCATTTCGGAAAAAGGACCCCACGGGACCAGGTTTTCTGGCGATGTACCCACGGCCGCACCTAGGATCCGCTTCGCGATTTTCTCGCGATGTACAGAGCGTTGGTCGACGCGGCCGGGCAAGACACGCCGGATACCATCATGTGGATCAGAGAAAGCTCGCATGTACAATGGTTGATAAAACAGTCTTATCTTAAGTCTTGCATGTAATTGAGAGATGACAAAAAAATATGTCTACAATGGGTTATATCTTAGCCTTATCTTTAATAATTAGCAATTCCTTAAAACATAGTGAACAAATTGTGCTAAGAGATCATCTCTTGTCTTATCTTAAATAAAAGAAGACAAATCTTTTCTTACGAGTTCTCTCTCCTCCACCTCATCATTAATCCTACGTGGCACTCCTGAAATAGCACCATTGTACATACCCTAAAGCAGTTTCAAGGGAGGATGTGAACAAACTTTTTTTTCCCACGAATACGCAACATGCGTATCATTCTATTGATAGATGGAAAGCAAGCGTATCCGGGTTACAAGGGTAGCACCTTTGTTGACATCAGATTTTGACACGGCCAAAAACTTAATTAAGATGGCTTTAAATGGAGAAGTGCTCAAAGTGAGAAAGTTTCGTATCGTTAAAAAGAGAAACTTTTATATTTGGGCCATAGCCATCCGGTCTCATCTCTAAGGCCGAAGTTGTGTTTGAAGTACTCAGATTTTGTATTCAGAACACTATTTGGCTGATTACGCCCCCAAGATTGCCTCATATGAGAAATGTTTCCACACGGTTTGTCTTCGTCTCATCAAGACGATCGATTTCGATATAAAAAAACGTCTAAATTGGAGTTCATATGCAAAAGTTAGAGCCAAAACTGTGTGTTGCATAAGTTTGCCCCGGAAGTTCCGGGCAAAACTTCCGGGGAGGTTCCGGACAAAGCCGAAAGTTTGCACGCGGTGCGTCCCGAAAACTAGAATTTTAATATTATTTGCAGATTTACGGGGCCGATTTCGACATCAAGTTACCTCAGATGAAAAAGTGATCAACTGAAGAGTTTTTCTCCATTGCAAGATCTACAATTTTGCTTTTGGGACCATCGTCATCCGAAGTAGTATGCGACCTGCAGATTCAGTGCAAGAGGGATACTTGATATAAATTCAGCCCAGAAGTTCCGGGCCAGACCGGAAGTTCCGGCCCTCGTAGTCCGAGTTAGAGTAACTTTTGATGATTTGGACGTGATTTGAGTCTTTTTCTTGTACGGGAAGTCCAGTCGCCTCACATATATGTAAGGGGTGACGACCGATTGAACAACACACAATCGATCTATCAATATATCACCTTTTACCTTTACCCTTATCCCTCTCCCTTGTTCTTCTTCTTCCTCATTCTTCGTTCGTTCTTCGTTTGTAGGGCGGCGAACCTAGAGGCCCTAGGGGCGATCAGGTCGACCTAGGGCAGCCATAGCCACCGCGCGCCCCGATGAGGTCCCTCCCGGGAGTGTGGGGTTTCGGGTCCTCAAAAGTTCTCTCTGATCGTCTTGCGAATCGCGCTTCCGGCGAGACTCCTTCGACGTGAGCTACGGTGCATCACCCCTGGCGTCGAGGGTACACGTGATGTGTTCGTGTGTGAACACACTTTTTGGTGACTCCGCTGGGGACGAAGCTTTGAACGGTCTCCGGCCCGTTCTTGCTACAAAGAGATCATCATCTAGGGTTTGCAATCTACAAAGGTAATATGAATACCCAATTCCCTACCGTAGATGCAAATAAATCATATGATCTTACTAGATCGTTCAATGATTATACTCTATCAGTCAGCCCTAGTTTTTTCAATAATGCATCTAATTATGTGCATAGGCCGATTCAAAGTAATGTACATGTTTCAACTTCTTATGATACTAGTAACATACAACCTATGTATCCTAACTCTCATGCGTCGGCAACCCCACAAATCCATATGCCGATGAACAACATGATGGGTTCGGTTAATCGATTTGAAACACCTCATGTTAAAATTTCTAATAGCATAGAAGAAAGTGTTTCACCTTTTTATTCATCGGCAACTAATTTGCAGTATGTGAATCCAACCTTGCCGATGGATGGGAGAATTGGCCATGCTACTACTAGCTATTCGGCCAGTTACTGTCAACCATCATATGCTACATCTCATGTTAGTAATTTTTCAGCACCGTATGCAACTGTAGATGTTTATAATTCGGCCCCGCATCTTCATGGTCATAGCCGAATAAGTGAAAATTTTACAGGAACACATGTGCCGTCATCAAACACTGTAGCATATAATGCATACTCTACGCAATTCGAGAATTTGGCAGCACTCACGAATCATTGTCGAAAGAATTTGAAAGTATTGCGGAGCAATCCCTTCTAGAAGCGGTTGTGGCTGCGTTAAAAAAGAGCTTGGCACAAAACACGAGAATTAGTGCTCTTTGCCTTCAACAATATGAAAATGGGTTGTTTCCTGATTATGCTGCAATAAAGGCAAGAAGATGAAACTACATGCATTGATAGAATTGGTGAAAGAGCACATGGTTATACAGCAGTGCATACACCTCCACCTAGTACCGCAACATATTATACACCCCCTACACAATTGCAAAATTTCGGCAACACTAACACTTCATTGCCGAAAGATTCTAAAAGCATTGGGAGGCAAACTAATCTAGAGTGGGCTGATATTGAGAGGGGAGTTAAAGCTTTGCATGATAGGGTGCAAGTACTTCGCCAAGGGAGAATTGATAGGGAATTAGCTCAAAGAAAAAAGTGTTGCCAATTGATAAAATCGGTGAAAAGAATGATGATTCGGAAACTAAAAGTGCTTCGGTTGAACAAGCCGAATCAAGTAGTAAAGATTCTGAATCCATCAAATCCAAAGAGGCAAACATTGTTGAGAAAGGGCATGGGAAGCATAGCAAAACGACCATGCTTGATTTTTCTGAAGTTAAGGGAACCTACTTCCTGCCCTATGAGTTCCGTGCCGTAGAAATTGACAAGCCTCAAGCACAAAAGCAAGTAGCCGAACAAAGTTCGGCTGATAAGGATCTACAGGGTAATGATGCACGGAATAAAGAAAAAGATGATGAAAATGCATTGGAAAGTCATCCAAAGAGGAATCTAGATATTGTTCAAGTCACACCACCATCATGCTCTCCCAACGTATTTGAAAAGGTATGCATAGCGAGTAATTTACCTATTTTCAGATTTGGTCGCAACTTCATTATTGATGCATCTATAAGAAATATTCTCATAAGTAATTTTCAAAGACCAATGAAGATAGGCAATTTACTTGTTAGCAATAAAATTGTTACTAAGCATATCGGTCAATATATTGTACCATTCAATGAGACCGATAGTGACTTATTACTGCAGCCAAAGCTTTTCTCATTGCTTTATTTAAAGTTCATATCTAATTGGGTAGCTTTGCTTGCTTCATACTTGGCTTACGCATGGTCTCAATTAAGACATGTATGTTCTAACTACTTTGATTTCAGAAATTTAAAGCCAAGGTTAAAATATTTTGAGAAAACCAATGCTAGTATAGTTTCTTATTTAAAGACATTGGAAAAAGAATGTGAAAGAGAATTCATAGCCGAATGGGAAGGTGCCAAATCTGAACCATTCATTTGCTTAACTTCCAAAGCCGTTCTCACAACAAGATCGACTAGAAAACAAAAGGTATACCTTCGATTCAAACATGTGTGACCAAATCTTTGATTTGTTATTGAAAAATAATTACATTGGAATTTTTGATCACCATGTCAAGCCATCTATCCAAGGACGAATGTATTGTAAGTTGCATGATTCGTTCAAGCATAGTTTTGAGGATTGCAACATGTTTCGTCAAATAGTTAAATCGGCCATTGATAAAGGATAATTAAAATTTGTTGAGACACCAACAGATGACGAGTCTATTCCAATTGGTCCTGATGGCAAAAGGTTTTTGCATCGGCTGCTTCAAGATGATCCATTTAAAGATAAGGTAAAAACTACAGGTGATGGGATCGAGCTTTCAAGTAATCAAGTTGTTGAAGAGCACAATGAACATAATCTCGAGGGCGAGAATTCCATTGAAGCTACAATGAAGACGCCAAGGACTGGGGGCAGCAGGAAAATCCAATGATCGATGGAAGCAAACTGAAAGAAATATAGGCCGAAATAAGCGCAAGTGTAAGAGATCAAAAATCACCTTCGCTGAACTCTTGGATAAATATCAAAAGAAGAGTGAAGAGAAGAATGCTTATCGGCCAAATCATGCAAAGAAACCAAGATCACCCCAAGGCGCAAATGTGAGGATCGGTATTGGCAAAGTGATAATTTTAATGCAACATATTCATATCCTTATTTTGGGCCGCCAATGCCAATGCCGTGGATGCCTCCCTATGCTCATGTAGATTCATATCCTTCATGGTACATGTATGATACAAGAGCACATTCTTCATCTTATTTTAAACCATCTCACCAATATTATGTAGCTCCGAGAAGATCAACATTTGAACAATCACATGTTAAAGACTGTTTCAATCATAAGGAATCGGTCCAGAGCTCAAGGAAGAAGAAAGAGGTGGTAAAGAAAGTTTACCACATGAAAAGAGATGGTCATAAGTGTGCTACTTCAGACTTGATCTCAAATAATAAAGAGCCAATTAAAGTTTTGACATTGGCTACTAAAGGCAATGAGACAAAGCAACAAATTATTGAGAGTCAAAGTGCCAAATCTGAAGAAAAGAAGTTGAAAGTGCACAAGGCAAAAAAGGAATTTCCATTGGTCAAAACAGAATCACAGCCGAGATGCCCACTCGGTTTATCGTATTGGCAAAAGAGAGAATTACAAAATCTTAGTGCACAAGAGCTGACACAGAAGAACATGGCATGGGTTCCCAAGAGGATCAATCATAACAAAAAGGATGTGCATGCTTCTATTGCAATAAGTACAATAAAAGTGAAGAAAGAGAAGAATGGAAGCAACAAACAATTAAGCCGAAGGTGTGCATCACAACATCAAAATCTTCGGTTAGCACATCATCCATTTTCTTCAACAATGCCATTGACGACTTTGCCATGGAATTCATCCATAGGTATGATCAACTACCCTCCATTGATTTATTTTGATCCATGGATGTGACATAATTTTCTATATCATAACAGAATATTACCAAATCACTATACATTTAGTTCGTTACAATTTGTTTCTAATACAAAGGGGCCGAAATATTTTATTACTATTTCATTTGTTTATTTCGTCTATACATACTTTGGTGGGTGAATTTGTTGGAAATATGCCCTAGAGGCAATAATAAATTGATTATTATTATATTTCCTTGTTCATGATAATCGTTTATTATCCATGCTAGAATTGTATTGATAGGAAACTCAGATACATGTGTGGATACATAGACAACACCATGTCCCTAGTGAGCCTCTAGTTGACTAGCTCGTTGATCGATAGATGGTTACGGTTTCCTGACCATGGACATTGGATGTCGTTGATGACGGGATCACATCATTAGGAGAATGATGTGATGGACAAGACCCAATCCTAAGCCTAGCACGTAGATCGTGTAGTTCGTTTGCTAAAGCTTTTCTAATGTCAAGTATCATTTCCTTAGACCATGAGATTGTGCAACTCCCGAATACCGTAGGAATACTTTGGGTGTGCCAAACGTCACAACGTAACTGGGTGGCTATGAAGGTGCACTATGGGTATCTCCGAAAGTGTCTGTTGGGTTGGCACAAATCGAGACTGGGATTTGTCACTCCGTGTAAACGGAGAGGTATCTCTGGGCCCACTCGGTAGGACATCATCATAATGTGCACAATGTGACCAAGGAGTTGATCACGGGATGATGTGTTACGGAACGAGTAAAAGAGACTTGCCGGTAACGAGATTGAACAAGGTATCGGGATACCGACGATCGAATCTCGGGCAGGTACAATACCACTAGACAAAGGGAATTGTATACGGGATTGATCGAATCCTCGACATCGTGGTTCATCCGATGAGATCGTCGTGGAACATGTGGGAACCAATATGGGTATCCAGATCCCGCTGTTGGTTATTGACCGGAGAACGTCTCGGTCATGTCTGCATGGTTCCCGAACCCGTAGGGTCTACACACTTAAGGTCGATGACGCTAGGGTCATAAAGGAAGTTTGTATGTGGTTACCGAATGTTGTTCGGAGTCCCGAATGAGATCCCGGACGACACGAGGAGTTCCGGAATGGTCCGGAGGTAAAGATTTATATATGGGAAGTCCTGTTTTGGTCACCGGAAAAGTTTCGGGTTTTATCGGTAACGTACCGGGACCACCGGGAGGGTCCCGGGGGTCCACCAAGTGGGGCCACAAGCTCCGGAGGGCTGCATGGGCCAAGTGTGGGAGGGGACCAGCCCCAGGTGGGCTGGTGCGCCCCCCCACCAAGGCCCAAGGGCCAAGGGAGAGTGGAAGGGGGCAAACCCTAGGCTAGATGGGCCTTAGGGCCCATACCTGGTGCGCCTCCCTCTCTCCCCCACCTGGCCGCCACCCTAGATGGGATCTGGGGCTGGCCGCCACCCCTAGGGAGGGAAACCCTAGGTGGGGGCGCAGCCCCTCCCCTCCCCTATATATACTTGAGGTTTGGGCTGCCAAGACACACGAGTTCCTCTCCTTCTTGGCGCAGCCCTACCCCTCTCCCTCCTCGTCTCTTGTGGTGCTTGGCGAAGCCCTGCTGGAGTGCCACGCTCCTTCACCACCACCACGCCGTTGTGTTGCTGCTGGATGGAGTCTTCCCCAACCTCTCCTTCTCCCCTTGCTGGATCAAGGCGTAGGAGACGTCAATGGGCTGTACGTGTGTTGAACACGGAAGGGCCGTCCGTTCGGCACTAGGATCATCAGTGATTTGGATCACGACGAGTACGACTCCATCAACCCCGTTCTCTTGAACGCTTCCGCGTAGCGATCTACAAGGGTATGTAGATGCACTCTCCTTCCCCTCGTTGCTAGTTTCTCCATAGATAGATCTTGGTGACACGTAGGAAAATTTTGAATTTCTGCTACATTCCCCTACAGTGGGATCAGAGCTAGGTCTATGCGTAGTTCCTATGCACGAGTAGAACACAAAGTAATTGTGGGCATTGATTTTGTTCAATATGCTTACCGTTACTAGTCCAATCTTGATTCGGCGGCATTGTGGGATGAAGCGGCCCGGACCGACCTTACACGTACTCTTACGTGAGACTGGTTCCACCAACTGACATGCACTAGTTGCATAAGGTGGCTAGCGGGTGTCTGTCTCTCCCACTTTAGTCGGATCGGATTCGATGAAAAGGGTCCTTATGAAGGGTAAATAGCAATTGGCATATCATGTTGTGGTTTTTGCGCAGGTAAGAAACGTTCTTGCTAGAAACCCATAGCAGCCACGTAAAACATGCAAACAACAATTAGAGGATGTCTAACTTGTTTTTGCAGGGTATGCTATGTGATGTGATATGGCCAAGAAGAATGTGATGAATGATATGTGATGTATGAGATTGATCATGTTCTTGTAATAGGAATCACGACTTGCATGTCGATGAGTATGACAACCGGCAGGAGCCATAGGAGTTGTCTTTATTAATTGTATGATCTGCGTGTCATTGAACAACGCCATGTAATTACTTTACTTTATTGCTAACCGGTAGCCATAGTAGTAGAAGTAATAGTTGGCGAGCAACTTCATGGAGACACGATGATGGAGATCATGTGATGGTCATGGTCATGCCGGTGACAAGATGATCATGGAGCCCCAAGATGGAGATCAAAGGAGCTATATGATATTGGCCATATCATGTCACTATTATTTGATTGCATGTGATGTTTATCATGTTATTGCATCTTGTTTACTTAGAACGACGGTAGTAAATAAGATGATCCCTCATAATAATTTCAAGAAAGTGTTCCCCCTAACTGTGCACCATTGCGACAGTTCGTTGTTTCGAAGCACCACGTGATGATCGGGTGTGATAGATTCTAACGTTCACATACAACGGGTGTAAGACAGATTTACACATACAAACACTTAGGTTGACTTGACGAGCCTAGCATGTACAGACATGGCCTCGGAACACAGAAGACCGAAAGGTCGAACATGAGTCGTATAGAAGATATGATCAACATGAAGATGTTCACCGATGTTGACTAGTCCGTCTCACGTGATGATCGGACACGGCCTAGTTGACTCGGATCATGTAATCACTTAGATGACTAGAGGGATGTCTATCTGAGTGGGAGTTCATAAGATGAACTTAATTATCCTGAACATAGTCAAAAGGTCTTCGCAAATTATGTCGTAGCTCGCGCTTCAGTTCTACTGTTTAGATATGTTCCTAGAGAAAATTTAGTTGAAAGTTGATAGTAGCAATTATGCGTACTAGGTCCGTAAACTGAGGATTGTCCTCATTGCTTCATAGAAAGGCTTATGTCCTTAATGCACCACTCAGTGTGCTGAACCTCGAACATCGTCTGTGGATGTTGCGAACATCTAACATACACATTTTGATAACTACATGATAGTTCAGTTAAACGGTTTAGAATTGAGGCACCGAAGACGTTTTGAAATGTCGCGAAACATATGAGATGTTTCGAGGGATGAACTTGGGATTTCAGGCTTGTGCCCACGTCAAGAGGTATAAGACCTCCGACGATTTTCTTAGCCTACAAACCAAGGGAGAAAAGCTCAATTGTTGAGCTAGTGCTCAGATTGTCTGAGTACAACAATCATTTGAATCGAGTGGGAGTTGATCTTCCAGATGGAGATGGTGATATTTCTCCGAAGTCATTACCACCAAGCTGCTAGAGCTTCATGATGAACTATAATATATCAGGGACATATATGATGATCCTTGAGATATTCGCGATGTTTGACACCACAAAAGTAGAAATCAAGAAGGAGCATCAATTGTTGATGGTTAGTGAAACCACTAGTTTCAAGAAGGGCAAGGGCAAGAAGGGATACTTCATGAAACAGCAATTCAGCTGCTGCTCTAGTGGAGAAACCCAAGGTTGAACCCAAACCCGAGACTGAATGCTTCTGTAATAAGGGAAACAGCCACTGGAGCAGAATTACCCTAGATACTTGGTAGATGAGAAGGCTGGCAAGGTCGGTAGAAGTATATTGGATATACATTGTGTTAATGTGTACTTTACTAGTACTCCTAGTAGCACCAGGGTATTAGAGACTGGTTCGATTACTAAGTGTTAGTAACTCGAAATAAAAGCTACGGAATAAACGGAGACTAGCTAAAAGATGAGATGACGATATGTGTTGGAAGTATTTCCAAGGTTGATCAAATATCATACGCTCCCTCTACCATCAAGATTGGTGTTTGCGTTGAGCATAGACATGATTGGATTATTTCTATCGCAATACGGTTATTCATTTAAAGAGAATAATGGTTACTCTGTTTATTTGAATAATACCTTCAATGGTCTTGCACCTAAAATGAATGGTTTATTGAATCTCGATCGTAGTGATACACATGTTCATGCCAAAAGATATAAGATAGTAATGATAGTACCACCTACTTGTGGCACTGCCACGTAAGTCATATCGGTATAAAACGCACGAAGAAGCTCCATGTTGATGGATCTTTGGGCTCACTCATTTTTGAAAAGTTTGAGACATGCAAACCATGTCTATTGGCGTATATGCATGAAGAAACTCCATGCAAATGGACCGTTTGGACTCACTTGATTTTTGAATCACTTGAGACATGCAAATCATACCACATGGGCAAGATGACTGAAAGCCTCGTTTTCAGTAAAATGGAACTAGAAAGCAACTTGTTGGAAGTAATACATTTTGATGTGTGCAGTCCAATGAGTGCTGAGGCATGTAGTGGATATCGTTATGTTCTTACTTCACAGATGATTTGAGTAGATGTTGAGTATATTTACTTGATGAATCATGAGTCTGAATTATTGAAAGGTTCAAGTAATTTCAGGGTGAAGTTGAAAGATCGTCGTGACAAGAGGATAAAAGATCTATGATATGATCATAGAGATGAATATCTGAATTACGAGTTTGGCACAGAATTAAGACATTGTGGAAATTGTTTAACAACTAATACAGCCTGGAACACCATAGTGTTATGGTGTGTCCGAACATCATAACTGCACCTTATTGGATATGATGCATACCATGATGTCTCTTATCGAATTACCACGATAGTTTATGGGTTAGGCATTAGAGACAACCACATTTACTTTAAATAGGGCACCACGTAATTCCGATGAGATGACACCGTATGAACTATGGTTTAGAGAAACCTAAGCTGTCATTTCTTAAAAGTTTGGGGCTGCGATGCTTATGTGAAAAAGTTTCAGGCTGATAAGCTCGAACCCAAAGCAGATAAATGCATCTTCATAGGACACCCAAAACAGTTGGGTATACCTCCTGTCTCAGATCCGAAAGCAATAAGGGATTGTTTCTAGAATCGGGTCCTTTCTCGAGGAAAAGTTTCTCTCAAAGGAATTGAGTGGGAGAATGGTGGAGACTTGATGAGGTTATTGAACCGTCACTTCAACTAGTGTATAGCAGGGCAAAGAGTTGTTCCTGTGGCACCTACACCAATTGAAGTGGAAGCTTATGATATTGTTCATGAGACTTCGGATCAAGTCACTCCCAAACCTCGTAGGATGACAAGGATGCGTACTACTTCAGAGTGGTATGTAATCATGTCTTGGAAGTCATGTTGCTAGACAACAATGAACCTACGAGCTATGGAGAAGCGATGGTGGGCCCGGATTCCGATAAATGGCTCGAGGCCATAAAATCCGAGAGAGGATCCATGTATGAAAACAAAGTGTAGACTTTGGCAGAACGGCTCGATGGTCGTAAGGCTATTGAGTACAGATGGATTTTAAAAGGAAGACGGACAATGATGGTAAGTATCACCATTAAGAAAGCTCGACTTGTCGTTAAGATTTTTTTCTGACAAGTTCAAGGAGTTGACTATGATGAGACTTTCTCACTCGTAGCGATGCTAAGAGTCTGTTGGAATTATATTAGGGATTACTGCATTATTTATGAAATCTTGCAGATAGGATGTCAAAACATTGTTTCCTCGACGATTTTCTTGAGGAAAGGTTGTATGTGATACAACCGGAAGGTTTTGTCAATCCTGAAAGATGCTAATAAGTATGCAAAGCTCCAGCAATCCTTCTAAGGACTGGAGTAAGCATCTCGGAGTTGGAATGTATGCTTTGATGAGATGATCAAAGATTTTGGGTGTATACAAAGTTTATGAGAAACTTGTATTTCCAAAGAAGTGAGTGGGAGCACTATAGAATTTCTGATGAGTATGTGTTGTTAACATGTTGTTGATCGGAAATGATGTAGAATTTTTAGAAAGCATGCAGAGTTATTTGAAAAGTGTTTTTCAATGGAAAGCTTGGATTAAGCTACTTGAACGTTGAGCATCAAGATCTATAAGGATAGATCAAAACGCTTAATGGTACTTTAAAATGAGCACATACCTTGACATGATCTTGAAGGTGTTCAAGATGGATCAGTCAAAGAAGGAGTTCTTGCTTCAGTTGTAAGGTATGAAGTTAGGACTTAAAGCTCGACCATGGCAGAAGAAAGAGAAAGGACGAATGTCGTCCCCTATGTTTTTGTCATAGGTTCTATACGGTATGCCGTGCTGAGTACCGCACCTGATGTGTGCCTTGCCACATGTCTGGCAAGAGGGTACAAAGGTGATCCAGGGTGGATCACTAGATAGCGGTCAAAAATTGTCCTTGGAGTAATAAGGACATGTTTCTCGATTATGGAGGTGATAAAGAGTTCGGCGTAAAGGGTTACATCGATGAAAGCTTTAACACCTATCCGAATGACTCTGAGTAGCAAACCGGATACGTATAGTGGAGCAACCATTTGGAATAGCTCCAAGTGGAGCGTGGAAGCAACATTTATAATATGACCTAGAGATTTGCGAAGTACATATGGATCTGAATGTTGCAGACCCGTTGACTAAAACCTCTCTCCCAAGCAAAACATGATCAAACCCAGAACTCATTGAGTCTTAATCACATGATGATGTGAACTAGTTTAGTGACACTAGTAAACTCTTTGGATGTTGGTCACATGGCGATGTGACCTGTGAGTGTTAATCACATGGCGATGTGAACTAGATTATTGACTCTAGTGCAAGTGGGAGACTGTTGGAAATATGCCCTAGAGGCAATAATAAATTGATTATTATTATATTTCCTTGTTCATGATAATCGTTTATTATCCATGCTAGAATTGTATTGATAGGAAACTCAGATACATGTGTGGATACATAGACAACACTATGTCCTTAGTGAGCCTCTAGTTGACTAGCTCATTGATCAATAGATGGTTACGGTTTCCTAACCATGGACATTGGATGTCGTTGATGACGGGATCACATCATTAGGAGAATGATGTGATGGACAAGACCCAATCCTAAGCCTAGCACGTAGATCGTGTAGTTCGTTTGCTAAAGCTTTTCTAATGTCAAGTATCATTTCCTTAGACCATGAGATTGTGCAACTCCTGGATACCGTAGGAATACTTTGGGTGTGCCAAACGTCACAACGTAACCGGGTGGCTATGAAGGTGCACTACGGGTATCTCCGAAAGTGTCTGTTGGGTTGGCACAAATCGAGACTCGGATTTGTCACTCCGTGTAAACGGAGAGGTATCTCTGGGCCCACTCGGTAGGACATCATCATAATGTGCACAATGTGACCAAGTAGTGGATCACGGGATGATGTGTTACGGAACAAGTAAAAGAGGCTTGCCGGTAACGAGATTGAACAAGGTATCAGGATACCGACGATCGAATCTCGGGCAAGTACAATACCGCTAGACAAAGGGAATTGTATACGGGATTGATCGAATCCTCGACATCGTGGTTCATCCGATGAGATCGTCGTGGAACATGTGGGAACCAATATGGGTATCCAGATCCCGCTGTTGGTTATTGATCGGAGAACGTCTCGGTCATGTCTGCATGGTTCCCGAACCCGTAGGGTCTACACACTTAAGGTTCGATGACGCTAGGGTCATAAAGGAAGTTTGTATGTGGTTACCGAATGTTGTTCGGAGTCCCGGATGAGATCCCGGACGTCACGAGGAGTTCCGGAATGGTCCGAAGGTAAAGATTTATATATGGGAAGTCCTGTTTTGGTCACCAGAAAAGTTTCGGGTTTTATCGGTAACGTACCGGGACCACCGGGAGGGTCCCGGGGGTCCACCAAGTGGGGCCACAAGCCCCGGAGGGCTGCATGGGTGAAGTGTGGGAGGGGACCAGCCCTAGGTGGGCTGGTGCGCCCCCCCACCAAGGCCCAAGGTGCAAGGGAGAGTGGAAGGGGGCAAACCCTAGGCTCAGATGGGCCTAAGGCCCAACTAGTGGTGCGCCTGTTGGAAATATGCCCTAGAGGCAATAATAAAAGTGTTATTATTATATTTCTTTGTTCATGATAATAGTCTTTTATTCATGCTATAACTGTATTATCCGGAAATCGTAATACACGTGTGAATACATAGACCACAATATGTCCCTAGTGAGCCTCTAGTTGACTAGCTCGTTGTGATCAACAGATAGTCATGGTTTCCTGGCTATGGACATTGGATGTCGTTGATAATGGGATCACATCATTAGGAGAATGATGTGATGGACAAGACCCAATCCTAAGCCTAGCACAAAGATCGTGTAGTTCGTATGCTAAAGCTTTTCTAATGTCAAGTATCTTTTCCTTAGACCATGAGATTGTGCAACTCCCGGATACCGTAGGAATGCTTTGGGTGTACCAAACGTCACAACGTAACTGGGTGGCTATAAAGGTGCATTACAAGTATCTCCGAAAGTGTTTGTTGGGTTGGCACGAATCGAGACTGGGATTTGTCACTCCGTGTAAATGGAGAGGTATCTCTGGGCCCACTCGGTAGGACATCATCATAATGTGCACAATGTGACCAAGGAGTTGATCACGGGATGATGTGTTACGGAATGAGTAAAGAGACTTGCCTGTAACGAGATTGAACAAGGTATCGGTATACCGACGATCGAATCTCGGGCAAGTACTATACCGCTAGACAAAGGGAATTGTATACGGGATCGATTGAGTCCTTGACATCGTGGTTCATCCGATGAGATCATCATGGAACATGTGGGAGCCAACATGGGTATCCAGATCCCGCTGTTGGTTATTGACCGGAGAATGTCTCGGTCATGTCTACATGTCTCCCGAACCCGTAGGGTCTATAGACTTAAGGTTCGATGACGCTAGGGTTATAAAGGAAGTTTGTATGTGGTTACCGAATGTTGTTCGGAGTCCCGGATGAGATCCCGAACGTCACGAGGAGTTCCGGAATGGTCCAGAGGTAAAGATTTATATATGGGAAGTCCTGTTTTGGTCGCCGGAAAAGTTTCGCACTTTATCGGTATTGTACCGGGAGTGCCGAAAGGGGTCCGGGGGTCCACCGGGGGGGTCCACCTGCCCCGGGGGGCCACATGGGTTGTAGGGGGTGCGCCTTGGCCTATATGGGCCAAGGGCACCAACCCTAAGAGGCCCATGCGCCAAGGAAACTTGGGGAGGGAAGAGTCCTCAAAGGGGAAGGCACCTCCGAGGTGCCTTGGGGAGGATGGACTCTTCCCCCCCCCTCTTGGCCGCACCCCTTCCTTGGAGGAAGGGGCAAGGCTGCGCCTCCCCCCTCTCCCTTGCCCCTATATATAGTGGAGGGGAGGGAGGGCATCCATACCTGAAGCCCTGGCGCCTCCCTCCCTCCCGTGACACCTCCTCCTCTCCCGTAGGTGCTTGGCGAAGCCCTGCAGGACTACCACGCTCCTCCATCACCACCACGCCATTGTGCTGCTGCTGGATGGAGTCTTCCTCAACCTCTCCCTCTCTCCTTGCTGGATCAAGGCGTGGGAGACGTCACCGGGCTGTACGTGTGTTGAACGCGGAGGTGCCGTCCGTTCAGCACTAGGATCTCCGGGGATTTGAATCACGACGAGTACGACTCCTTCAACCCCGTTCTCTTGAACGCTTCCGCTTAGCGATCTACAAGGGTATGTAGATGCACTCTCCTTCCCCTCGTTGCTGGTTTCTCCATAGATAGATCTTGGTGACACGTAGGAAAATTTTGAATTTCTGCTACGTTCCCCAACAGTGGCATCATGAGCTAGGTCTATTGCGTAGATTCTTTGCATGAGTAGAACACAAAGTAGTTGTGGGCATTGATTTTGTTCAATATGCTTACCGTTACTAGTCCAATCTTGTTTCGACGGTATTGTGGGATGAAGCGGCCCGGACCGACCTTACATGTACTCTTACGTGAGACAGGTTCCACCGACTGACATGCAGTTGGTGCATAAGGTGGCTAGCGGGTGCCAGTCTCTCCCACTTTAGTCGGAACGGATTCGATGAAAAGGGTCCTTATGAAGGGTAAATAGCAATTGGCATATCACGTTGTGGTTTTGCGTAGGTAAGAAACGTTCTTGCTAGAAACCCATAGCAGCCACGTAAAACATGCAAACAACAATTAGAGGACGTCTAACTTGTTTTTGCAGGGTATGCTATGTGATGTGATATGGCCAAGAAGAATGTGATGAATGATATGTGATGTATGAGATTGATCATGTTCTTGTAATAGGAATCACGACTTGCATGTCGATGAGTATGACAACCGGCAGGAGCCATAGGAGTTGTCTTTATTTATTGTATGACCTGCGTGTCATTGAACAACGCCATGTAATTACTTTACTTTATTGCTAACCGGTAGCCATAGTAGTAGAAGTAATAGTTGGCGAGACAATTTCATGAAGACACGATGATGGAGATCATGATGATGGAGATCATGGTGTCATGCCGGTGACGATGATGATCATGGAGCCCCGAAGATGGAGATCAAAAGGAGCAAAATGATATTGGCCATATCATGTCACTATTTGATTGCATGTGATGTTTATCATGTTTATGCATCTTGTTTACTTAGAACGACGGTAGTAAATAAGATGATCCCTTACAACAATTTCAAGAAGTGTTCTCCCCTAACTGTGCACCGTTGCTAAAGTTCATCGCTTCTAAGCACCACGTGATGATCGGGTGTGATGGATTCTTACGTTCACATACAACGGGTGTAAGACAGATTTACACACGCGAAACACTTAGGGTTAACTTGACGAGCCTAGCATGTACAGACATGGCCTCGGAACACGGAGACCGAAAGGTCGAACATGAGTCATATAGTAGATACGATAAACATGAAGATGTTCACCGATGATGACTAGTCCGTCTCACGTGATGATCAGACACGGCCTAGTTGACTCGGATCATGTAATCACTTAGATGACCAGAGGGATGTCTATCTAAGTGGGAGTTCATAAGATGAACTTAATTATCCTGAACATAGTCAAAAGATCTTTGCAAATTATGTCGTAAGCTCGCGCTTTAGTTCCACTTTTGGATATGTTCCTAGAGAAAATATAGTTGAAAGTTGATAGTAGCGATTATGCGGACAGTAGAAAGCTTATGTCCTTAATGCACCGCTCAGTGTGCTGAACCCCAAACATCGTTTGTGGATGTTGCGAACATCGGACATACACATTTTGATAACTACGTGATAGTTCAGTTAAATGGTTTAGAGTAGAGGCACCAAAGACGTTTTTGAAACGTCGCGGAACATATGAGATGTTTCGAGGGCTGAAATTGGGATTTCAGGCTTGTGCCCATGTCAAGAGGTATAAGACCTCCGACGATTTTCTTAGCCTGCGAACTAAGGGAGAAAAGCTCAATCGTTGGGCTAGTGCTCAGATTGTCTGAGTGCAAAAATCACTTGAATCGAGTGGGAGTTGATCTTCCAGATGAGATAGTGATGTTTCTCCAAAGTCATGGCCACCAAGCTACTAGAGCTTCGTGATGAACTATAACATATCAGGGATAGATATGATGATCCTTGAGGTATTCGCGATGTTTGACACCGCGAAAGTAGATCAAGAAGGAGCATCAATTGTTGATGGTTGGTGAAACCACTAGTTTCAAGAAGGGCAAGGGCAAGAAGGGATACTTCATGAAACGGCAAATCAGCTGCTGCTCTAGTGAAGAAACCCAAGGTTGAACCCAAACCCGAGACTAAGTGCTTCTGTAATAAGGGGAACAACCACTGGAGCAGAATTACCCTAGATACTTGGTAGATGAGAAGGCTAGCAAGGTCGATAGAAGTATATTGGATATACATTATGTTAATGTGTACTTTACTAGTACTCCTAGTAGCACCAGGGTATTAGATACCGGTTCGGTTGCTAAGTGTTAGTAACTCGAAATAAAGAGCTACGGAATAAACGGAGACTAGCTAAAGGTGAGATGACGATATGGGTTGAAAGTGTTTCCAAGTTTGATGTGATCAAACATCGCACGCTCCCTCTACCATCAAGATTAGTATTAAACCTGAAACAAATGGTTTATTGAATCTCGATCGTAGTGATACACATTTTCATGCCAAAAATTATAAGATAGTAATGATAGTACCACTTACTTGTGGCACTGCCATGTAAGTCATATTGGTATAAAACGCATGAAGAAGCTCCATGTTGATGGATCTTTGGACTCACTCATTTTTAAAAAGTTTGAGACATGCGAACCATGTCTATTGGTGCATACGCATGAAGAAACTCCATGCAGATGGATCGTTTAGACTCACTTGATTTTGAATCACTTGAGATATGCAAATCATACCACATGGACAAGATGACTGAAAAGCCTCGGTTTCAGTAAGATGGAACTAGATAGCAACTTGTTGGAAGTAACACATTTTGATGTGTGCAGTCCAATGAGTGCTGAGGCATGCGGTGAATATCGTTATGTTCTTACTTCACAGATGATTCGATTAGATGTTGAGAATATTTACTTGATAAAACACAAGTCTAAATTATTGAATGGTTCAAGTAATTTCAGAGTGAAGTAGAAGATCATTGTGACAAAAGGATAAAATGTCTATGATATGATCATAGAGACGGATATCTGAGTTACAAGTTTTGGCACACAATTAAGACATTGTGGAAATTGTTTCGCAATTAATACCGCCTGGAACACCATAGTGTGATGGTGTGTCCGAACATCATAGTTGCACCCTATTGGATATGGTGCATACCATGATGTCTCTTATCGAATTACCACTATTGTTCATGGGTTAGGCATTAGAGACAACCACATTCACTTTAAATAGGGCACCACGTAATTCCGTTGAGACGACACCGTTTGGAAAAACCTAAGTTGTCGTTTCTTAAAGATTTGGGGCTGTGACGCTTATGTGAAAAAGTTTCAGGTTGATAAGCTCAAACCCAAAGCGGATAAAATGCATCTTCATAGGACACCCAGAACAGTTGGGTATACCTCCTAATTCAGATCCGAAAGCAATAGGGATTATTTCTTGAATCGAGTCCTTTCTCGAGGAAAGGTTTCTCTCGAAAGAGTTGAGTGGGAGGATGGTGGAGACTTGATATGGTTATTGAACCATCACTTCAACCAGTGTGTATCAGGACACAGGAAGTTGTTCATGTGGCACCTACACCAATTGAAGTAGAAGCTTATGATAGTGATCATGAAGTTTCGGATCAAGTCACTGTCGTACCTCGTAGGGTGACAAGGATACGTACTACTTCAGAGTGGTACAGTAATCCTGTCTTGAAGGTCATGAACCTACGAGCTATGGAGAAGCGATGGTGGGCCCAAATTCTGACAAATGGTTAGAAGCCATGAAATCCGAGATAGGATCCATGTATCATAACAAAGCATGGACTTTGGTGGACTTGCCCAATGATCGGCAAGCCATTAAGATAAATGGATCTTTAAGAAGAAGACGGACGTGGACGGTAATGTCACCGTCTATGAAGCTCGACTTGTGGCGAAGAGTTTTTTCACAAGTTCAAGGAGTTGACTACGATGAGATTTTCTCATCCGTAGCGGTGCTTAAGTCCGTCGGATTCATGTTAGCATTAGCTGCATTTATGAAATCTGGAAGATGGATGTCAAAACGAGTTTCCTTACCAGTTTTCATAAGGAAAGGTTGTATGTAATACAATCAGAAAGGTTTTGTCGATCCTAAGGATGCTAAAAGGTATGCTAGCTCTAGCGATCCTTCCATGGACTGGAGTAAGCATCTCGGAGTTGGAATGTACGCTTTGATAAGATGATCAAAGATTTTGGGTCTATACAAAGTTTATGAGAAACTTGTATTTCCAAAGAAGTGAGTGGGAGCACTATAGAATTTCTGATGAGTATATGTTGATTGACATGTTGATGATCAGAAATGATTTTCTAGAAAGCATATAGGGTTATTTGAAAGGTGTTTTTCAATAGAAAACCTGGATTAAGATACTTGAACATTGAGCATCAAGATCTATAAGGATAGATCAAAATGCTTAATAATACTTTCAAATGAGCACATACCTTGACATGATCTTGAAGGTGTTCAAGATGGATCAGTCAAAGAAGGAGTTCTTGCCTGAGTTGTAAGGTACGAAATTAAGACTTAAAGCTCGACCTCGGCAGAAAAGAGAGAAAGGACGAAGGTCGTCCCCTATGTTTTAGACGTAGGCTCTACAGTATGCTATGCTAAGTACCGCACCTGATGTGTGCCTTGCCACATATCTGGCAAGAGGGTACAAAGGCGATCAAGGAGTGGATCACCAGATAGCGGTCAAAATTATCCTTAGAGGAATAAGGATTTGTTTCTCGATTATGGAGGTGATAAAGAGTTCGGCGTAAAGGGTTACGTCGATGCAAGCTTTAACACCTATCCGAATGACTCTGAGCAGCAAACCGGATACGTATAGTGGAGCAACCATTTGGAATAGCTCCAAGTGGAGCGTGGAAGCAGCATTTACAATATGACCTAGAGATTTGCGAAGTACATACGGATCTGAATGTTGCAGACCCGTTGACTAAAACCTCTCTTACAAGCAAAACATGATCAAACCCCAGAACTCATTGATTCTTAATCACATGATGATGTGAACTAGTTTAATGACACTAGTAAACTCTTTGGATGTTGGTCACATGGTGATGTGACCTGTCAGTGTTAATCACATGGTGATGTGAACTAGATTATTGACTCTAGTGCAAGTGGGAGACTGTTGGAAATATGCCCTAGAGGCAATAATAAAAGTGTTATTATTATATTTCTTTGTTCATGATAATAGTCTTTTATTCATGCTATAACTGTATTATCCGGAAATCGTAATACACGTGTGAATACATAGACCATAATATGTCCCTAGTGAGCCTCTAGTTGACTAGCTCGTTGTGATCAACAGATAGTCATGGTTTCCTGGCTATGGACATTGGATGTCGTTGATAACGGGATCACATCATTAGGAGAATGATGTGATGGACAAGACCCAATCCTAAGCCTAGCACAAAGATCGTGTAGTTTGTATGCTAAAGCTTTTCTAATGTCAAGTATCTTTTCCTTAGACCATGAGATTGTGCAACTCCCGGATACCGTAGGAATGCTTTGGGTGTACCAAACGTCACAACGTAACTGGGTGGCTATAAAGGTGCATTACAGGTATCTCCGAAAGTGTTTGTTGGGTTGGCACGAATCGAGAATGGGATTTGTCACTCCGTGTAAACGGAGAGGTATCTCTGGGCCCACTCGGTAGGACATCATCATAATGTGCACAATGTGACCAAGGGGTTGATCACGGGATGATGTGTTACGGAACGAGTAAAGAGACTTGCTGGTAACGAGATTGAATAAGGTATCGGTATACCGACGATCGAATCTCGGGCAAGTACTATACCGCTAGACAAAGGGAATTGTATACGGGATCGATTGAGTCCTTGACATCGTGGTTCATCCGATGAGATCATCGTGGAACATGTGGGAACAACATGGGTATCCAGATCCCGCTGTTGGTTATTGACCGGAGAACGTCTCGGTCATGTCTACATGTCTCCCGAACCCGTAGGGTCTACACACTTAAGGTTCGATGACGCTAGGGTTATAAAGGAAGTTTGTATGTGGTTACCGAATGTTGTTCGGAGTCCCGGATGAGATCCCGGACGTCACGAGGAGTTCCGGAATGGTCCGGAGGTAAAGATTTATATATGGGAAGTCCTGTTTTGGTCGCCGGAAAAGTTTCGCACGTTATCGGTATTGTACCGGGAGTGCCGAAAGGGGTCCGGGGGTCCACCGGGGGGGGGGGGGTCCACCTGCCCCGGGGGGCCACATGGGCTGTAGGGGGTGCGCCTTGGCCTATATGGGCCAAGGGCACCAACCCCAAGAGGCCCATGCGCCAAGGAAACTTGGGGAGGGAAGAGTCCTCAAAGGGGAAGGCACCTCCGAGGTGCCTTGGGGAGGATGGACTCCTCCCCCCTCTTGGCCGCACCCCTTCCTTGGAGGAAGGGGCAAGGCTGCGCCTACCCCCTCTCCCTTGCCCCTATATATAGTGGAGGGGAGGGAGGGCATCCATACCTGAAGCCCTGGCGCCTCCCTCCCTCCCGTGACACCTCCTCCTCTCCTGTAGGTGCTTGGCGAAGCCTTGCAGGACTACCACGCCGTTGTGCTGCTGCTGGATGGAGTCTTCCTCAACCTCTCCCTCTCTCCTTGCTGGATCAAGGCGTGGGAGACGTCACCGGGCTGTACGTGTGTTGAACGCGGAGGTGCCGTCCGTTCGGCACTAGGATCTCCGGTGATTTGAATCACGACGAGTACGACTCCTTCAACCCCGTTCTCTTGAATGCTTCCGCTTAGCGATCTACAAGGGTATGTAGATGCAGTCTCCTTCCCCTCGTTGCTGGTTTCTCCATAGATAGATCTTGGTGACACGTAGGAAAATTTTGAATTTCTGCTACGTTCCCCAACAGCGCCCCCCTCTCTCCCCCCTTGGCCACCCCCCTAGATGGGATCTAGGGCTGGCCGCCACCCCTAGGGGTGGAAACCTAGGTGGGGGCGCAGCCCCTCCCCTCCCCTATATATACTTGAGGTTTTGGGCTGCCATACACACGAGTTCCTCTCCTTCTTAGCGCAGCCCTACCCCTCTCCCTCCTCGTCTCTTGCGGTGCTTGGCGAAGCCCTGCTGGAGTACCACGCTCCTCCACCACCACCACGCCGTTGTGCTGCTGCTGGATGGAGTCTTCCTCAACCTCTCCCTCTCTCCTTGCTGGATCAAGGCATGGGAGACATCGTCGGGCTGTACGTGTGTTGAACGCGGAGGTGCCGTCCGTTCTGCACTAGGTTCTCCGGTGATTTGGATCACGACGAGTTCGACTCCTTCAACCCGTTCTCTTGAACGCTTCCGCATAGCGATCTACAAGGGTATGTATATGCACTCTCCTTCCCCTCGTTGCTAGTTGCTCCATAGATAGATCTTGGTGACACGTAGGAAAATTTTGAATTTCTGCTACGTTCCCCTACAGAATTCTACATGGACCTCATGGTAATGGTCGATACTTATCTATCGCCCTGAGAATATATCTAAGAATGGCCGGTGTGGTATTCTAACTTCGCCCTTAGTTTGAGTAGAGATTGAGATAACTGCTTGCATAGAAATTTGTCAAATTGATGCCATTGAAGATATTATGCATTCACCAAAACTGCAAAGTGAACTTATATTTTGATTGGGTGTGCTTTGGCTTATTAGTTTTCAGAATTTACGTAAGGCCAAATCATGGTTGATTTTATTATTAAGCATCATATTGACATCATGCATAATATTGATTTTAACTTGATCTCTCTAGTACCATGGAGATTATATATTGATGGTTAAATTTGTAGCAATGGCCAAGGTGTTGGTGTTGTTTATATATCTCCTTATGGTGCTATTTTGTGAAGCCTCATGCCGCTTGAAATATTTATGCACAAATGATCAAAGACGAATATGCATTGTTATTCAGATTATAGATTTTCCTTGCTATAGGTGCTATACATATTGAGGCTTTCGGTGATTCGTTATTGGTAGTGCAACAAATATTCAATGGTTATCGATGTTTTGACTAATCACTTTTAGCTTATGTTGAGGTATGTCTAGACATAAAATTTACCTTGGGTTGTTTTGATATTCTTCATATATCTAGACATGACAATTGGAGAGAGTTGGCATAGCAAGCATTCGGCTACCATGTTGGTCATGGTGTATTGCACATCTATCAATAGCCGATGCTTATTCTTGCCAACATAGGTAAGGCCGAATTGGAGCTCACCATCTCGGCCACTAATGAAAATTTTATGCAGACGAAGTAAGGATTGAAGGAAGTTCATTCTTGATTATCTGCAAAATCCTAGCGAAAGGGGGATGAATATGGTTCGGAGGATGGTTTTGGTCTATGGAACCTTACCACTGGATTGTTATAGAAGCTAAGAAGTTTTCACCCAAGTTTGCATCAAGAGGTTCAAACAAGCAATGGCCGATATATACTTATCGTCCTAAGAACATGCAAAATGGCCGATTGAGTGTTGACATCATCCTTAGAAAAAACATTGTGGAAGTTATTTTTCAGCACACAAGTTTGCCGAAAAATAGGGGGGCATGTGTTGACACCAGATTTTGACACGGCCAAAAACTTAATTAAGATAGCCTCAAATGGAGAAGTGCTCAAAGTGAGAAAGTTTCGTATCGTCAAAAGGAGAAACTTTCATATTTGGGCCATAGCCATCTGGTCTCATCCCTAAGGCCGAAGTTGTGTTTGAAGTACTTAGATTTTGTATTCAGAACACTATTCGGCTGATTACGCCCCCAAGATGACCCCATATGAGACATTTTTCTACACTAATTGTCTTCGTCTCGTCGAGATGATCGATTTCGATATATAAAACGTCTAAATCGGAGTTCGTATGCAAAAGTTAAAGCCAAAACAGTGTGCTGCATAAGTTTGCCCCGGAAGTTCCGGGCAAAACTTCCGGGGAGGTTCCGGGCTAAACCGAAAGTTTGCACGCGGTGCGCCCCAAAAACTAGAATTTTAACATTGTTTGCAGATTTGCGGGGCTGATTTCGACATCAAGAT
Source organism: Triticum aestivum (assembly GCF_018294505.1). Taxonomy (NCBI): domain Eukaryota; kingdom Viridiplantae; phylum Streptophyta; class Magnoliopsida; order Poales; family Poaceae; genus Triticum; species Triticum aestivum. The sequence goes on from NC_057809.1 coordinate 178,578,942, forward strand.
GACCTCGGATGAAAAAGTGACCAACTGATGAGTTTCTCTCCATTGCAAGATCTACAACTTTGCTTTTGGGACCATTGTCATCCGATGTGGTATGCGACCTGCAAATTCAGTGCAAGAGGGCTACTTGATATAATTTCAGCCCGGAAGTTCCGGACCTCGTAGTCCAAGTTAGGGTAACTTTTGATGATTTGGACTAGATTTGAGTCCTTTTCTTGTACGGGAAGTCCAGCCGCCTCATATATATGTAAGGGGTGACGGCCGATTGAACAACACACAATCGATCTATCAATATATCACTTTTTACCTTTACCTTTATCTCTCTCCCTTGTTCTTCTTCTTCCTCGTTCTTCGTTTGCAGGGCGGCGAACCTCGAGGCCCTAGGGGCAATCAGGTTGACCTAGGGCAGCCCATAGCCGCCGCGTGCCCCGATGGGGTCCCTCCCGGGAGTGTGGGGTTTCGGGTCCTCAAACGTTCTCTCCGGTCGTCTTGCGAACCATGCTTCCGGTGAGACTCCTTCGACGTGAGCTGCGGTGCATCACCCCTGGCGTCAAGGGTACACGTGACGTGTTTGTGTGCGAACAACCTTACGACGTACAAAAAGCTGGCGAGGTAAGGTGGTACATGAATAAGACAGAGCGGGAATGCTCAGCCCCAATCTATCTAGGGATCAAGGAGGCATAAAGTTCACGATGTCCTTGGCCCCGGCGGTGGCCCGTGCCCGAGTGTCGTCCTTGATGACTTGAAGAAGATTCGTGGTAGAGGGGTGCACGTTGTCGAAGATGCCTGCATTGCGATGGCACCAGAAAATGGGCAATGGAAAAGAAAGTGGTCCATGGTTTCCAGCAGTTGGTTGCAGAAGATGCGGCGTTCATCATGCGGAAGGCCATGCCGCGCAAGGCGGGCCGCAGACCAACAACAATCCTGACCCGCGAGCCACGCAAAGAAACGGATTCGCAGGGAAGCCCACGTGCGCGAGATGAGCTTCCAGTGGGGCGCGATAGTGGAGCCAGCAAACATGGCTCTGTAGCAAGAACTCGCAGTGTAGACGCCCGAGTCAGTCCACTTCCACCGGAGCACGTCGGGGTTAGGAGATAGGGTGATGATACGTCTCCAACGTATCTATAACTTTTTATTGTCCCATGCTATTATATTATCAACCTTGGATGTTTTATATGCATTTGTATGCTATTTTATATGATTTTTGGGACTAACCTATTAACCTAGAGCTCAGTGCCAGTTTCTGTTTTTTCCTTGTGTAGAGGTATGAATTGCACGAAGTATGTATTCGGTGCAATGTGCACGGTATATATAAGTACAAGGTGGGTGAGGGAGTCCTGGACTAAGGGGTCCTCGGGCGTCTGGCCTGTTATCTATGGGCCGGACTGATGGGCTGTGAAGACATCAAGGCCGAAGAATGCACCATGTCCGGATTGGACTCTACTTGGCGTGGAAGGCAAGCTTGGTGACCGAAGATTCCTTCTTATGTAACCGACTCCATGTAAACCCTAGATCCCCTTGGTGTCTATATAAACCGAAGGGGATAGTCCGAAAAGGACACCACATATACTCATTACCATATGCATAGGCTAGACTTCTAGGGTTTAGTCATTACGATCTCGTGGTAGATCAACTCTTGTAATACTCATATTCATCAAGATCAATCAAGCAGGAAGTCGGGTATTACCTCCATAGAGAGGGCCCGAACCTAGGTAAACATCGTGTCCCCTGTCTCCTGTTACCATCGATCCTAGACGCACAGTTCGGGACCCCCTACCCGAGATCCGCCGGTTTTGACACCGACATTGGTGCTTTCATTGAGAGTTCCACTGTGTCGTCGATGAAAGGCTCGATGGCTCGCCTTGTCATTAAATACAATATTACCGCAGGGGTAGTTTTGGCCTCGGGCCAAACCCTTCGGCAGGGCGACTTTACTATGATCGCCCGTTCGGCCACAGCACCGACGATGACCTCTCGGGCCATCGAAAATCCCTTTCGTGTCAACTCCGAGCACTCCAAGCAGATGGATCCGGTTGAGTTTTCGTCCTTAAACGAGCTCCTGGATCACATGCCGCTTTGGGAATCGCCACAGATTATGATCAGATCGGGCCTAAAACCGATCAGGGAGAAACCGAAACTCCTCCGGTCACCGACCAGATCGCGGGAGTCCTGGAGCAGGACGGCGAGTCTTCTTCTATATGGAAGACGGACTATGTTTGGGTCGCCGTTCATAAAGAGCCGGATACTCACCCAAGAAAGGACGCAACCCAGCCCTCCGAACATAGTATCGGACAACGGTTTCAAGCAATTAGAAGATATTTCGGAACCCGAACTGTCTAGTCCGGAAGGTCGTCGGACTCCGGACAACCGGTTAGGTCGGGGTTCGGATTTAATTCCACCCACCCGCCCGGACATAGAGGCTCTCATGAGCATAAAACAACAATCTCAGGAGAAGGTCCACCACTTTTTGGGCCAGATTCCTCCTTGTCGAGGACAAGGTAAAAGATTGCCGCGATGAGGACGCAATATCAGCATTCTGCAAAAACTGTGCGGACGAAGGAATCCTCAATGCCATCAATCGACATCGCATACTAAAATTTGCTGACTTAGCAACCATCATACAAAAGTACTGCGTGATGGAACCGCCTGGGAAACTCAGGCAGCTCACTGGGAACCACCAGTCCCAAACCCACTCCCCCTACAGGCGAAAAGGGTGTACCCTTGGGGCACGCCCAGTCCAACAGTCAAAAAACACAAAGCCGCTATACGGCACGACATCGTTCTAGAAGGGTGGCTCGATGGCCCATGCAAAATACATGCAATAACAAATGTCGTGGCAACCCACAGCCTTAGAGCATGTTGGATACTACGACAGGTAGCCAAGAGCGGCGAGGACATCCTTATCAAGGACGCCCCGGAACAACACCCCCAGAAGACGACGACCCAAGAGTCTTCGAGACATTCGCTTCAAATAACAAGCGCAAAAGGGCACTTCGCGAGCTCAACGAAGTCTGCCAAATTGCTGTAATAAACCCATGGAATGACACAGCTATCACATTCAATGCCGGTGACGAACCAAAGTACAGAACAACACGAGCACCAACCACGTTAGTCCTTATCCCCCATCATGGATGGGTTTCGACTCACTAAGGTCCTCATGGACGGCGGCAGCGGACTAAATCTCATTTATGAGGACACACTCCATAAAATGGAAATATTCAGGAGCCGCATCAAACAAAGTAACACAACCTTCCGGGGAATTATTCCTAGTCGGGAGGCGCGGTGCACGGGCAAAATCACACTTGACGTGGTATTCGGATCACCGGAGAACTATCGGTCCGAAGAAATAACCTTCCAAGTGGCCCCTTTCAGCAGCGGATATCACGCCCTGTTAGGGCGGGATGCTTTTAATCGCTTTCAAGCTATACCTCACTACAGATATATGAAGCTCAAAATGCCCGGACCAAACGGTATAATCACTCTCGTCAGTGATCAGGACACAGCACTCCGTGCTGAAAACAAAACCGCATCCTTGGCCCTGGAGGCGCTATCCGAAGCCCTCGCAGCTGAAGAATTAACCGCACTATGCTCCACAGTGGACAGGGACGATGTGATCCTCGACAAACGCTCCAAATCCACCTTGTTTAAACCGGCAGAAGAAATAATCAAATTCCAGGTCCACCCAACGGACCCCAAGAAGACGGCATCCATCGGAGCTCAACTAAACCCAATAGTTGACGCCGCACTACGAGAATTCCTGCGCGAAAACTGGGACATACTTGCCTGGCACCCTTCGGATATGCCAGGGATCCCACACAAGCTGGCGAACATAGCCTCAATATATTAAAGGGGTTTAAACCGGTTAAGCAAGCACTGCGGCGCTTTTCCGAACCCAAGCGACAAGCCATGGGGGAGGAGCTGGCCAAACTCATTGAGGCCAGATTCATTAGAGAAATCAAACATCCGGACTGGCTGGCAAACCTGGTGATGGTACCAAAGAAGGACAAATCCTGGCGCCTGTGCGTCGATTTCAAAGACCTCAACAAAGCCTTCCCTAAGGATCCCTTCCCCCTCCCCCGCATTGATCAAATCATTGATGCCATCGCAGGACATGACTCATTGTGTTTCCTCGATGCATACTCCGGATACCATCAAATCAAAATGAAGGAATCCGATCAAGCTGCAATAGCATTTTATTACCCCATACGGGCCATTCTGCTTCAATACCATGCCCTTTGGGCTCAAGAACGCCGGCGCCACATACCAACGCATGATTAAAACAATCCTTGAGAAGAAGATTGGCAAAACAGTAGAAGCTTATGTTGATGACGTCGTCATCAAAACCAGGCACATGGAAATACTAATAGACGACTTACGTCTTACATTCGACAACCTCAGGGCGTATGACATTAAGCTCAACCCGGAAAAGTGTGTCTTCGGCGTCCCCTATAACACCCTCGATGCGACTATAGCTCCCACGTGTCGAGGCACGACTTAGAGACATAATCGCATTGAAGGCATATGTCGCAAGTTAGGCAATCTTCACAACATCCCATGTAATATGAATAATAAAGGGGAGAACATAGTTGGCTTACACTCGCCACGTCACATCAGAGTACATAAATAACATCCATCATTCAAACACTCATGGCCTGACTACGGCGCCAAAAAATAGAAAAGAACCCAACATGCGACAAGGCCCTGAATCGAACCCCAACTAGGCACCACTACTGATCATCAGAAAAAGACACGTAGTAACACTCAGAGTCCTCTTCGAACTCCCACTTCAGCTCGTACTCATCACCTGGAGTGGAAACACCTGGACATGCATCTGGAGTTATAGTATCTGTGAGCCACAGGGACTCAGCAATCTCGCACCCTCGTGATCAAGACTATTTAAGCTTATAGGAAGGAAAAGGCAAATGTATGTGGAACTGCAGCAAGCGACTAGCATATATGGTGGCTAACTTATTCGCAAAAGAGAGTGAGAAGAGGAGGCAAAGCGCGATCGAGAAACTAGAGAGCAACCTGCGCAAACATTACTCCAACACCGTGTCCACTTCTCGGACTCCACCGAGAAGAGGCCATCACGGTAACACACCCAGTTGATTCATTTTAATTAAATAAGGTTCACATTATCTACAACCGGACATTAACAAATTCCCATCCGCCCATAACCGCGGGCACGGCTTTCGAAAGTTCAATCCCTGCAAGGGAATCCCAACTTAGCCCATGACAAGCTCTCACGGTCAACGAAGGAACAGACCTCCTCCCAAGACGTTCCGATCAGACTCGGTATCTCGATAACTCAAGACACTTCGACAGGTTAAAACAAGACCAGCAACACCGCCCGAATGTGCTGACAAATCCTGATAGGAGCTGCACATATATCTTTCTCAGGGCACACTCAGATTGTCTTAGGTACGGGTAGGCCAGCCCAGAGTTGCCCCTGGTGGCCACCGGCAGCTGACAGGTGGACCAACACTCAGAGGAGCACTGACCCGGGGGGGGGGTTAAAATAAGATGACCCTTGAGTTTGCAGAACCCAAGGGAAAGAAAAGGCTAGGTGGCAAATGGTAAAACCAAGGTTGGGCATTGCTGGAAAAGCTTTAATCAAGGCGAAATATCAAGGGGTTCCCATTATAACCCAACCGCGTAAGGAACGCAAAATCCGGGAACATAACACCGATATGACGGAAAACTAGGGCGGCAAGAGTGGAACAAAACACTAGGCGAGAGGCCGAGCCTTCCACCCTTTACCAAGTATATAGATGCATTAAGATAACATAGCAATATAATGATATCCCAACAAGTAAATAAATGTTCCAACAAGGAACGGCTCCAATCTTCACCTGCAACTAGCAACGCTATAAGAGGGGCTGAGCAAAGCGGTAACATAGCCAATCAACGGTTTGCTAGGACATGGTGGGTTAGAGGTTTGACATGGCAATTGGGAGGCTGACAAGCAAAAGGTAGGCATCGTAGCATTGGCATAGCAAGAGCGAGCAAACTAGCATAGCAAAGATAGTAGTGATTTCGAGGGTATGATCATCTTGCCTACACAGTTGTCAGAGTTAACTGGATCCTCACAAGCGAACTCAACGGGCTCCTCGGTAGCGAACTTGTCTCCCGGCTCTACCCAAACAAGACAAACAAGAAACAAGGATACAATCAACCACGTGCAAGACCAAGCAATATGATGAAATGAAGATATGCTATGTGGGATGCGATGCGGGATGCAAAATGCAAGATATGACAGGAAAAGCATGAACCTGGCCTCAACTTGGAATTCCAAGTGTGCCACTGGAAATATGATATGAAATCGCTTGAAAACGATATAAAGAACGCCGGAATCGGAGTTACGGTTTGGAAATGGCAAGCGTTTTAAGAATGACACCGGTCTACGATTTACAGCAAGTAGGCATCTAAATGCAATGAGATGAACATGCTACAGCCACCAAACATGACAACAAAATACATGGAAGGGATGCACACAAGATGCTTAACAAAAGACTAGCACTGAGCCACGGCCAATTCATTCATTATGAGGTTCAAACAAGCATGGCAAAAACGCAAATGCATAACAGATTCCAGACTAAGTGAAATTAACACTTGTCTGAAATTGCAGATCACGAAGCCCTCTTCAGAGCAGCAAAACAACATGATACATGACCTAACTAAGACAATTAAGAACATGGCATGAAGCTACTCAACAAGATTAACAAAAGACCCAAAGTGACCTGGGGCCAAAAGGGTTCATAAAATATACTAACGGGCACACGAACATAGCTAAAACACAATCAGTTTTCAGACTTAGTGAAAACTGAGACATGCTGAAATATAACTCACGAAGGCATGTAAACGAGCTCGATGCACTCACCATGGTGCAAGTCATGGCAAGACAAGCATACATCCATTAAGAAGACACAAAATGCTAGCTAGACATGGCAAGAAAAATGGCATATCATACACGGATCAACTACAATAACATCGGCAAAATCGCAAACGAGTTGACGATCTGCCCAGATTCACAACGAAGCAAAAGTAGAGCTCTATTGACTCAAGCTAGGGTGCTCCATAATTGCAAACAAAGACATGGATGGATAGAGCATAACAAGATTAACAAAACTCCTTTACTGATCATCCTCAAAAGAGGCACGGATCACTAGGAAACAAGCTGAACATATGGCATCATGAACTAAATAATCCCAGACTTAGTGAAAACAACTAAGTCTCTGAAAACAGATTTCCCGGGTGCCTCTCTTTGCAAGATTGCACAAGTCACCACACACATCCTAAAAATGCATGGGTTGCACCTCTGGAAATAAGACAAAATCCTTAACAAAACATATGAAGGACTCACAGGCATATCATGCACACAACAATCATGGCAAAAATGACATAAGTCTAAGATGAACTAGCAGACCTGACAATTAACTCACGAAGCCTCCTTCTAATAGCATTTTGGGCATCAATATGAGCTCAAATGAAAATGACACAATGGAATGAAATTATGTAATCGTCGGGGCGAACATTTTGATATACTATATGTCCAAATCGGAGCTACGGATGCGGAGATACGACAGGTCAAAGTTTGCATAAAAAATTAGGGTTAGGGACGAAAAGTCAACCGAAAATATCTCCAGATCCAGATCTGGAATCACTGTTCACGGGCATGGACTTCGAGGTCGCCGGATTCTTCGCCGGAGTTCGTCGGGGATCGCCGGAGCTTGGAGAGGAGGAGGCCGGACGGCGGGGCCGGCCGGATCCGAGGCGCGGCGGGGTAGCGGCGGCGATGGCGAGGTCGGTGGCGGCCGGGCGGCGGCTCGGCGGCGCGGGCTCGGCGCCGGGCGGGGCGGCGGCGAGGTGCGCGGTCGCCGGCATCGAGTGGCGGGGCTGCTCCGGCCACCGGGCGCGGGGACAGAGGAGATAGGCGGCGGCGCTCGGGCGAGGAGGCGGCGGCCCGGACGAGGCGGCGCGGGGGCCAGGGATGGGCCTGGCGGGCCGGCGGCAGAGGCGAGTGGCGCGGGCCACGTGGCGGGAGGCGGTTGGCTGCGGCGGCGGGGCGGACAAAGTCCGGCCGGGTCGGACACGTCCGGCCGGCGCGAGGGAAATTTAGGGTTTCGTGGGGGAGGAGAGATCCGAAAATGGAGGGGGTCTATTTATAGGCATAAGTGGAGCTAGGAGAGTCCAAATGAGGTGCTGTTTTCGGCCACACGATCGTGATCGAATGCTCTAGGTGATGGAGCAGAGTTTGGTGGGTTTTGGGCCAAATTGGAGGGGTGTTGGGCTGCAACACACACGAGGCCTTTTTGGTCCCTCGGTTAACCGTTGGAGTATCAAACGAAGTCCAAATGATACGAAACTTGACAGGCAGTCTACCGGTAGTAAACCAAGGCCGCTTGACAAGTCTCGGTCCAATCCGGAAATGTTTAATCCCCACACACGAAAGAAAGCTAGAAATGACCACCGGAGGAGAATGAAGCGCCAGAATGCAAAACGGACAACGGGGAAACTGCTCGAATGTATGAGATGAACACGTATGCAAATGCAATGCACATGATGACATGATATGAGACGCATGAAAACGAAAACAACACATGGAGACAAAGACCTGAACCCGAGAAATAAATATAACTTAACGCCAGAAACGGCAAGAGTTGGAGTACAAATTGGGAAAGTTACATCCGGGGTGTTACATCCTCGCTGGGAAACTGCTGGGCTTTATTATTTCCAGTGGAGGAATCGAAGCAAACCCAGCCAAAATCTGAGCTTTGTCACAATTGGCCAAGCCAGCAAACCTGAAGCAAGTTCAAAAACTTCCAGGTTGCGGGGCAGCTCTAAGCCGCTTTATCTCTAGATTAGGAGAAAAGACACTGCCCCTCTATCACCTTCTACGACGAACCGACCACTTCGAGTGGACGGACGCGGCAACAGCCGGACTGGAAGAAATAAAAACCCTTCTGGTGAGGAACCCAATCCTGGCCGCACCAAACTCCGGCGAACTGATGTTATTATACATATCGGCAACACATCAGGTGGTGAGCACCGTACTCGTTGTTGAACGAGAACAGGACGGACATAAATTCCCGCTTCAGAAGCCAGTATACTACGTATGTACTGTCCTTACACCATGCAAATCTCGATACCCTCATTATCAAAAATAGCATACACGGTCTTCATGGCATCCCGAATGCTCCGTCACTACTTCTAGGAGTGTTCGATCATGGTGGCCTCCGAAGTACCACTCAACGACATTATAAACAACCGCGATGCTACGGGCCGGATTGCCAAATGGGCCATTGAGCTCCTGCCATTCGACATTACATATAAACCACGTCGAGCTATCAAATCCCAAGTACTGGCTAACTTCATCGCCGAATGGACAAAGGCCGAACTCCCTAAAGAGTACGGCGCATACTCCAATTGGGTCATGCACTTCGACGGCTCCAAAATGCTGGCAGGGTTAGGAGCGGGTGTCGTTTTAACGTCCCCTACCGGAGACATCGTCTAGTACGTTCTCCAAATACTATACACAGACTCCAATAATGCAGCCGAATACGAGGCCTTATTGCATGGTCTCCAGATAGCTGTCTCCATGGGCATACAACACCTAGAAGTGCGCGGGGACTCAAACCTTGCAATATCTCAAATAAATGGAGATTTCGACGCTAAAGATCCGAAGATGGCAGCGTATCGTAATGTAGTCATAAAAATGTCGGCCCGGTTCAAGGGGCTCGAGTTCCATCATGTGGCTCGTGAAAGTAATCAAGCGGCGGATGTTCTTGCTCGTATTGGCGCTAAGCACGACCTCGTCCCACCTAATATCTTCCTGGAAAGACTCTTTAAGCCATCCGTGGTATGGCAGGGGGAAAACGACAATACTAGTCCGGACCCAAACATAACCACAGACCCCGAAAACTTCGACATAACACTGTCGGCGCATCTCATCATGGCAGTCATTGCCCCATGGACCGAACCCTTCCTGGCCTACCTTAATAGGAAGGAGCTTCTTGAGGACCAGAATGAGGCCTGCTGCATTGTCCGGCGCTCGAAGGCCTACAAGGTTCATGATGGAGAGCTCTACAAGAAAAGCGCCACCAGAGTCCTTCAACGATGTATATCCGAGGAAGAGGGGCGGCAACTCTTGGCTGAAATTCATGCCAGACTCGGCGGTCACCACGCCGCAGCTCGGGCCCTTGTTAGCAAGGCTTTCCGTACAGGGTTTTATTGGACGACGGCCCGAGCAGATGCACACGACCTTGTCCAACGTTGTGTCGGATGCCAACTCTTTGCCAATCAAAGCCATATGCCCCCCACTACCCTACAAACAATCCCCATCACTTAGCCTTTCATGGTCTGGGGACTCGACATGGTTGGACCCCTTAAATGGGGAAGCCATAAGAAAAAATAGCTGCTGGTTATGGTGGACAAATTCACTAAGTGAATAGAGGCTGAACCGGTCAAAACGGTTGAGTCCGGCCCGGTGATAGACTTCATATCCGATGTTCTGCACTGTTATGGTGTCGCACATAGCATCATCACTAACAACGGCTCCAATTTCACAGCCAACGAGGTAAAAACCTAGTGTACTAATCTGGGTATTAAACTAGATTACGCCTCCGTCTAGCACCCACAAACCAACCATCAAGTCGAACGCGCCAATGGTCTTATTATGAGCGGCATCAAGCCCAGACTAGTGCGGTCTTTAAAAGAATCAGAAAATCACTGGGTTGAGGAGCTCGACTCCATACTCTGGGGGCTGTGGACCACGCCCAACCGTACTACCGGGTACACACCTTTCTTCATGGTGTATGGTGCAGAGGCCGTATTGCCCTGCAATATTATTCACGACTCATCTAGAGTGCGTATATATGAAGAGAGAGAAGCCGAGCTCGATCGGCAGGACAGCCTAGATGCCCTGGAGGAGGAACGCGATGTCGCAAAAGCCCGTTCAGTAGTTTATCAACATCAGGCTCGAAGATATCAAAGCAGAGAAGTACGGGCCAAGACTTACAACGTTGGCGAACTCGTTCTACGGCTCCCGGAGAAGAAAAAGGACAAACTCAGGCCCAAATGGGAGGGTCCCTTCATAATTGACAAAGTTCTCACTGGAGGAGCATACTGTCTTCGTGATGCATCAGACAATCGCCTCGAGCCGAACCCCTGGAACGCGGCCAGACTCCGGAGATTCTACGCCTAGCGCTAAACCCCTTGTTCTTCTCCTCCTCCCCTATAGTTTCCATTGTTTTTTTTCTCTTCTTCGATTACTTTCTTCTTTCTCGCTTTAAAGATTTAGTGCGGCTAGACCGCACACCATTGGCACATACATCTTCAAACATGTACGCCACTTGTACCTGGGGGCTTCTCGGACAGAAGTTCTGGTCATTCCTTGAGCATCAAGCTCCTCACATATGAGTTTTTCCATATGTACCTTTTCTTTGCCAGTATATGCATTGATATGACTTAAGTTTTGGCCAAGCTGGGTTGCCTGGCTCCTGTGCTTATGCCCTAAGTTCCCGTTAGTTCGGCTAGGGCATAAAGGGAGCACCTCTGCAGTTGTTACCACCGGGTCATCCGGATGTGTACCTTAGACTGGGTGAAGCCGAAAGCTAGCGTTCTTAAGGGAATATTCGGTCGGCGAATTAAAGATGTTTTTAAGCTCACTCCATCATGCACCCCCAGAAATTATACAAACCGTGGTGCTCACATCACAAATCGGACATGCGCATTAAATGCATGCACACCCAGGAAAAGGAACCCTTAACGGAACTATTCTCTCTGGAAGATGTTCCTTACGATATCAATGTAATATAACATAGCTAGCCAGATACAACTTATTTGTTCAAGCAATTATGACCCCTACACCTAGTTTTCTAGGCATACCCTGGCCTATTCGGCTACGATGGTATTCGGAAACACTCTGCACCTTCGAAATCGGAGGCTGAAGCGAAAAGGTCTACCATGACAAATGATATACAATTCAGCTAGATGAGGAAAGTACACAGTCACTTGGACTCGAAAACCTCCTCCTCTACACCCTCCAACAGGCAGTCTAACTTACAATCCTGTTGGGAATATTTGGTGGCCACCTCTACTTGGTCATATACTAAACTAACGGGAATTTCTTCCCCATTCGACCCTACTGGTCCAACTCCAGCCATGTGATTAGGATCCAGCTTGGTATATCGCATCTTCACCATGGCCCGGGCCTCTCGCGCACCCTCTCGGTATGAGGATATCTTCCACAGCCAGATACGCCGCCGCGCTCCCTTGAACAGCTCTACCAGCTGCTCCATGCTTCCTGGAGGGGGGTCGGATGGCCATAACGCCTGGGCTACACTCTGCATCACCTGCCGAGCTTGCTCATGCAACTGCGACAGCCCTTGTAGAAGATCACTCAATGATCCGGACACCTCCTCTTCGGGGCGGTTTGTCAAAACACCTGCAATCACGCTACCATTACCTCCAAAACTGTTATAAAACAAAAGTCGCTACATACTGAATATGCCGCCTCGCAACTTCTTGTTCTCCTACACAGAGTCAGCTAGCTGGCACATCTTTCAATTCTTCGCCCAGTTTGGAGTTCAAGTCCTGGAGTTTCTTTTTTCTCTTGAACGACTTTCGTCAATACACGCTCGCCCGCTACTAGTAGCTTTTTGTCTCCGCGTTCTTCGCTTTGAGCGGCATCCAGCTGCTCTTGTACTTGGTCTAACGGCCGAACACAAATATTAGCACACAGATTCGCACTATCGATGTATCATTATGAATTTTCGATAGAAGGAAACATTACCGGGAGACGCCTTATATTTCTCCAGTTCGGCATTGGCAGCAAGCAGCCGGCGCTGACACTTTTCCTGCTCCTGAGCTAGCTGGGTGTTCTTCTCCGTAAGCACTTGGTCATACAATAATCCTTAAATCAGTTGTTTCAACTCCTTTATGTCTCGGGGGCTACTCGCATATGGTTATCATAGTCAGACAAAATAAATTTACCTGCACATCTTTCAAATGTTGCTTTGTGGCCCTACTAATCCCATCTCGAGCAGCTTGGATGTACTTATCGGCCGAGTTGAAGGCGTTAAAAGAATCTTCTGAAAAGCCAGGGTCTTGTAAAATGGCCCGGCGGCGCCGATGATTCATCGCACTTTCCACTTCCGAGTTGGTGACGAATAAATCATCCGAGTCCTCGGTCGGAGGATAGTCCGGCTTCGCCTCCGTATCGGCCCCCGTCTTCATGGCAGGATTTGAATCTTGGCTGTGGGAAGTACGGCCGCTTGAGTCTCTGAGTAAGGTCCGATGCCTTTTTCTCCTGACAAATGAATAACAGGAGGGTCACGGTTGGACATGACTGCTTAGGTGCAGGTTGGCGAATTCATACCTCTTTGATGAGGGCACGACCGTATCTTCGTTCGCTTTCCTCTTGGAAGGCTCGCCCGGAGTGGGGGACACTCTCTTCGGAGGTACCTCTGGAGTAGTACGGCGCGCCGAACCCTTCCCCTTTTGAGCACAAGACAGTGCGGTGGGTAAGAAGGAAGGAGAGATCTCTTTTGAATAAGGTCTGTTGGGATCACTTACGTGTGAAGCCGGGAGAAGACCGGGGTAGTCGGCAATGATGGCCACTTCTGTGCCATCGTAGCTCATCTGGTAAAATACCCCCTCCGCAAGCACCACAAATATATCCGGATCCTCTTCGAACCTGGGATTGAGCTCCCGGTTGTGGTCCTCTGGCTATGGGGAGGGACTATAAAATCCCTCGGTGATCTTTTGCCAGTGCTGTCATAAGCAAACAAGCTAGAAGTTTATCAAAGGTAATTCGGAGATGGAAGAAGCAAAAACGGAGGGGTCGGACCTTACCCAGCTGGGAGGGTTATACATAGAGTACCCGTCTCTAGATTTGACGCGGAGAATTCCTTTTCCTCCCCTTTGAACAGTTCGGCTAATATCTTAGCCAAAGCGACAGGGGTATCTGGACCTTTACGGCCGCAGCGAGAGGCGTCATCCTCCCCATTGTATTGCCACATGGGAAGCCCTCTGTATTGGAGTGGCTGAACCCCTCGCGCTATGGAAATCGACATAACCTCGATTATTGTGAGTCTGGACTGGGTGAGCTCTCTTATCCTGCTCATCAGCTGACGAACCACCGCGCTGTCTTCCTCTTCAAGACTCTGGGGACGCCAACTGTGGCATTTCTTAAGCGGGACACACACAAATTCAGGAAGACCCTTTCGAATCGGTTCAGGAAGCGCAACATCCTCTATATAAAACCATTAGGAGGGCCATTCATCAGGTTCCTTCCTTGGTGTGCCGGATGGATATCCGGTATCGGCGACTCGCCATATTTCGGCTCCGCCCACTTCAAATATTGACCCTTCGTGGTTGCGCGGGACGAGACAGAACAACTTCCTCCACAACTTGAAATGAGCCTTGATGCCCAGGAAAAGTTTGCATAAAGGGACGTAACACGCAATGTGCAGAATAGAGGCCGGAGTGAAGTTGTGCAGCTGGAGGCCGTAGTATTACAGAAGCCCTCGGAGGAACGGGTGGATTGGAAATCCAACACCTCTTAGCAGGTAGGGGACAAAACACACTCGCTCCCCCCCGGACGGATTGGGGAAGTCCTCTGCCTGAGTCCCCTCATTGAAGGACGCTAGCCCTGTTCGAACAGGGACTATATCTGCATGGGGAAGGAATCCATGCGTTTGCAACTTCGTCAATCGGCTATGAGACACGGACACCTCTCCCACTCGCCTTTCTCTGGGCCGGGACGAGCGGAGGAGCTGGGAGCACTGGCCATGCTGGAATGGTTTCTCCTAAGCAGTCTCTGGGGATTTCTTCTGCGTAGCGCTGCATGGATCTAGGATCCAATCTCTTTAAGTAGGCGCTCTTCCTCGCATGGATGGGGTGTTATTCGCAAAAATAGCCTGACTTTCCACATTCACTCGACATGTGGAGGACAAAGATTATTCAACGCGTAGAAGCCAAGGAGGTGACATTGGATCAATGGCCGAATACATTACTTGGAGATCCTCAAAGGGAGAACCTGCCTTGCAATGCTGAAGACAATATCTGTGCCGAGAACCTCGCTATTGAAGACTGGTTCGGGGGCTACTGAGGGATTCCTGGACTAAGGGGTCCTCGGGCGTCTGGCCTGTTATCTATGGGCCGGAATGATGGGCTTTGAAGACATAAAGGCCGAAGAATGCACCGTGTCCGGATTGGACTCTACTTGGCGTGGAAGGCAAGCTTGGCGACTGAAGATTCCTTCTTATGTAACCGACTCCATGTAAACCCTAGATCCCCTCGGTGTCTATATAAACCGAAGGGGATAGTCCGGAAAGGACACCACATATACTCATTACCATATGCATAGGCTAGATTTCTAGGGTTTAGTCATTACGATCTCGTGGTAGATCAACTCTTGTAATACTCATATTCATCAAGATCAATCAAGCAAGAAGTAGGGTAGTACCTCCATAGAGAGGGCCTGAACCTGGGTAAACATTGTGTCCCCTGTCTCCTGTTACCATCGATCCTAGACGCACAGTTCGGGACCCCCTACCCGAGATCCGCCAGTTTTCACACTGACAGTGGGACCTCTACCTCAATCTATAGAACAAACTAGAGAGGTGGGCCTAGTCAATATACATGCACAAATAACATACTCAACATCCCCCCGCAGTCGAAGCGGCACTGCGGCTGACGCAAAGACTGGACCGGAACTCCTCAAAAGATGCCGTAGGCAAGCCCTTGGTCATGATTTCTGCAAATTGTTGGGAAGTAGGGACGTGTAAAACACGAATATGGCCAAGAGCCACCTGTTCCCGAACAAAGTGAATATCCAACTCAATATGCTTGGTTCGGCGATGATGGACCAGGTTAGCGGAGATGTAGACCGCCGAGTCGTTGTCGCAGTAGACCACTGTGGCATGATCAACATGGCATGAAAGCTCCTGAAGCAGCTGGTGAAGCCACGAACACTCGGCGACGGCGTTGGCCACCGCACGATACTCAGCCTCAGCACTGGAACGAGAGACCGTAGGCTGCCGCTTGGACGACCACAAGATAAGTGAGGGTCCAAGGTAGACACAATAGCCCAAAGTGGAGTGACGAGTGTCAGGACAGCCCACCTAGTCTGCATCGGAGTAGGCGGTGAGGGCGGTGTCGGCGGAGGCGTGAAGCGTGACGCCAAGATCCATAGTGCCACAGACATAGCGGAGAATCTGCTGATGGCAGCCCAGTGGACGCCTCGAGGAGCATGCATATGAAGACAAACCTGCTGCATGGCATACTTGATCTCCGGCCAAGTCAGGGTGAGGTATTGAAGAGCACCAACGATAGACCGATAGAAAGCAGCATCCGAAGCAGGAGAACCATCCGTGGCAGAAAGCTTGGCCTTCGTATCAACATGCATAGCGGCGGGCTTGTAGTTAAGCATGCCGGTGTGCTCCAGGAGCTCATGAGCGTACTTCCGCTGATGAAGGAAGAAGCCATCCGGACGGCGCACCACCTTGACACCAAGGAAGTAGTGCAAATGAACCAAGTCCTTGATGGCGAACTAAGAGCGAAGACTAGCCATGAGCTGACCGAGGAGACCAGCCGTACATGCCGTCAGGATGTTGTCGTCGACATAGAGCAACAAGTAGGCCGTGTCGGAGCCCTGATGATAGACGGATAGGGAGGCGTCCGAGCGGGTAGAGTGAAACCCAACCTGGTGGAGAAACACCACGACGCACTGGTACCTGATGACCCACAAGTATAGGGGATCTATCGTAGTCCTTTCAATAAGTAAGAGTGTCGAACCCAACGAGGAGCAGAAGGAAATGATAAGCGGTTTTCAGCAAGGTATTCTCTGCAAGCACTGAAATTATAGGTAACAAATAGTTTTGTGATAAGATAATTTGTAACGAGCAACAAGTAACAAAAGTAAATAAAGTGAAGCAAGGTGGCCCAATCCCTTTTGTAGCAAGGGACAAGCCTGGACAAATTCTTATATAGGAAAGTTCTCCCGAGGACACATGGGAATTATCGTCAAGCTAGGTTTCATCACGATCATATGATTCGCGTTCGGTACTTTGATAATTTGGTATGTGGGTACTGTCCTTACTTGGACAAGCATCCCACTTATGATTAACCTCTATTGCAAGCATCCGCAACTACAACAAAAGTATTAAGGCAAACCTAACCATAACATGAAACATATGGATCCAAATCAGCCCCATACGAAGCAATACATAAACTAGGGTTTAAGATTCTGTCACTCTAGCAACCCATCATCTACTTATTACTTCCCAATGCCTTCCTCTAGGACCAAATAATGGTGAAGTGTCATGTAGTCGACATTCACATAACACCACTAGAGGAGAGAAATCATACATCTCATCAAAATAGCGAACAAATACCAAATTCACATGACTATTAATAGCAAGACTTCTCCGATGTCCTCAGGAACAAACGTAACTACTCACAAAGCATATTCATGTTCATAATCAGAGGGGTATTAATATGCATATAGGATCTGAACATATGATCTTCCACCAAATAAACCAACTAGCATCAACTACAAGGAGTAATCAACACTACTAGCAACCCACAGGTACCAATCCCAGACTTGGAGACAAGAATTGGATACAAGAGATGAACTAGGGTTTGAGAGGAGATGGTGTTGGTGAAGATGTTGATGGAGATTGACCCCCTCCCGATGAGAGGATCGTTGGCGATAACGATGGCGATGATTTCCCCCTCCCGGAGGGATGTTTCCCCGACAGAGCAGCTCCGCGAGAGCCCTAGATTGGTTCCTTCAAGGTTCTGCCTCGTGGCGGCGGAGTCTCATCCCGAAAGCTGGCTTATGATTTTTTCCTCATCGAAAGACTCCATATAGCAGAAGATGGGCATCGGAGGGCCACCAGGGGGGCCACGAGGCAGGGGGCGCACCCCCCACCCTCGTGGGCAGGGTGTGGCCCCCCTCCGGAACTCCTTGCTCTTAGTATTTTTTATATATTCTAAAAATGACTTCCGTGAATTTTCAGGACTTTTAGAGCTGTGCAGAATAGGTCTCTAATATTTGCTCCTTTTCTAGCCCAGAATCCCAGCTGCCGGCATTCTCCCTCTTTATGTAAACCTTGTAAAATAAGAGAGAATAGGCATAAGTATTGTGACATAATGTGTAATAATAGCCCATAATGCAATAAATATTGATATAAAAGCATGATGCAAAATGCACGTATCAACTCCCCTCTTAGACCTCGCTTGTCCTCAAGCGAAAGCCGAAATCGAAAAATATGTCCACGTGTTTAGAGATAGAGGTGTCGATAAAAATAAAATACGGACATGAGGGCATCAAGATCATTCTTGGAACATCAACTTATATAATTCTTGTCATATGATCTCTTATGCTAGAGTAACAATTAAATCACAATTTCAAGTATGAATCATTTGAAAACTAACAAACTATAATGTCAGTCATTGGAGCAATTACAATATATCCTAACATAGGAAAGAGTCAATATAAGAGCTTTTCAGCAAGTCCACATACTCAACTATCATATAGTCTTTCACAATTGCTAACACTCATGCAATAGTTATGGGTATGGAGTTTTAATCAGACACAGAGAAAGATAGGGGCTTATAGTTTTGCCTCCCAACGTTTTACCTCAAGGGTAATGTCAACAATAATAGTTCATGAAAACTCACATCCAATTAGCCATATATACCAGGATGTTTCCAACATGTTGTTCTTGCCAAAAGATAAAATTTAAAGAGGAAGGGTGAAGATCACCATGACTCTTATGCAAGGTAGGAGATAAAAGTAAAAGATAGGCCCTTCACAGAGGGAAGCAGAGGTTTTCATGCGCTTTTATGGTTGGATGCACAAAATCTTAATGCGAAAGAACGTCACTTTATATTGCCACTTGTGATATGGACCTTTATTATGCAGTCTGTCGCTTTTATTTCTTCCATATCACACGATCGTATAAAGCTTATTTTCTCCCACACTAATAAGTCATACATATTTAGAGGGCAATTTTTATTGCTTGCACCGATGACAACTTACTTGAGGGATCTTACTCAATCCATAGGTAGGTATGGTGGACTCTCATGGCAAAACTGGTTTAAGGGTGTTTGGAAGCACAAGTAGTATCTCTACTTGGTGCAAAGAATTTGGCTAGCATGAGGGGGAAAGGCAAGCTCAATCATGTTGGATGATCCATGACAATATAATTTATCTTAGATGTAAGAAAACATAACCCATTACATTGTCTTCCTTGTCCAACGTCAACCCTTTAGCATGTCATATTTTAATGAGTGCTCACAATCATAAAGGATGTTCAAGATAGTGTATTTATATGTGGAGACCTCTCTTTCTTTATTACTTCCTATTAATTGCAACGATGACCAAAACTATGTTTGTCAACCCTCAACAACTTTTATTCATCATACTTTTTCTATGTGAGCTCATTACTCTCCATAAGATCCATAAGATCTCTTTTTATTCTTTCTCTTTTATTTTATTCACTCATGATCATGGCAAAATAATCAAGCCCTTGACTCAACACTAATCTTTATTATATATAGCTCACAGACTCGATTACATAGAAGGTTCATAAAGCAAAACTCACAACTAGATCATACTAAAAACTTTTATTCTACTAGCTCAAAATATTATCAAAAGGGTCGAACTAAGAAAAATGGTAAAGATAAAAGTGATGGTGATACGATACCGGGGCACTGCCCCAAGCTTGGCAGTTGCCAAGGGGAGTGCCCATACCCATGTGATTATATCTCTTTTGCCGGTGAAGGAGTTGATGGTGATGATGGATAGTCGCACATCGAGCGTAGGAGGTCTTCTAACTTGCGGATAATGCCTTTGAGTGCGATGACATGCTCCTTCAACAAAATATTTTCATGTGTGAGATACTTATTTTGTATATGAGCTAACTCAATCATCTTGAAAGCTTTGATCTCAGTTGGGGTAAGAAGATTGTGATCAAGTTGAAGGATGTCTTCTGTTGCCGGAACTTGGTCCTCCGTGGCCTTCTTGATCCCTTCATCCTTGTTGATCTCCGTGGGTTCTTCTCTCTTCAGCTCTATCTTCATTAGCCAAGCATCATTGCCCTCATTGTTGGAGGAGGAGGGAGACGACATGATGCTTGGCTTTGACAAGCTGTGCAGAAAACAGTTCGAAACAAGAACATGAGACTTTTGCGTGATATGGGAGTCAAAACCTCTGAGAGATTATATAATGAATTTTTACCGACCAAAATACGTATCGTGCAAGAAAATGGAGTCCGGAGAGCACACGAGGTGCCCACGAGGTAGGGGGCACACCCAGGGGGGTAGGGCGCGCCCTCCACCCTCGTGGAGCCCTCGTGTCCTTCCCGGAATGCTTCTTATTTTTCTATTTTTCTAAATATTCCAAAACGGAGAAAAATTGCCATTAGAACTATTTTGGAGTCGGTTTACTTACCGTACCACATACCTATTTGGAGTCTAAAACGTTCCGAAAAGTGTCCCTTATGTATTCCTCCGGTGTTACGGTTTCAATAACATTGCTTTCAACATTTATAGGATTACCCGAGATATAATGTTTAATTCTTTGACCGTTCACCACCTTCGGATTTGTGCCTTCAAAGTTGTTGATTTTTATGGCACCGGAACGATAGACCTCCTCGATAACGAAGGACCTTCCCATTTAGAGGGAAGTTTTCCTGCAAAAAATCTTAAACGAGAGTTGTATAGCAATACATAATCACCTACATTAAACTCACGCTTTTGTATTCTTTTGTCATGCCATCTTTTAACTTTTTCTTAAAACAATTTGGCATTCTCATAGGCCTGGGTTCTCCATTCATCAAGTGAGCTAATGTCAAATAACCTCTTGATATGTCTCCGTCGTATCTACTTTTCCAAACACTTTTGCCCTTGTTTTGGACTCTAACTTGCAGGATTTTAATGGAACTAACCCGGACTGACGTTGTTTTCAGCAAAATTACCATGGTGTTATTTATGTGCAGAAACAAACGTTCTCGGAATGACCTGAAACTTCACAGAGCAACTTTTTGGAAAGTATAAAAAATACCTGCAAAAGATGAAGGCCAGGGGCCCACCACCTGTCCATGAGGGTGGGGGACGTGCCTGCCCCCCTAGGGCGCGCCCCCTACCTCGTGGGCCCCCTGGTGCCTCTCCGACTCCAACTCCAACTCTATATATTGTGTTTCGGGGAGAAAAAAACAGAGAGAAGAATTCATTGTGTTTTATGATATGGAGCTGCCGCCAAGCCCTAAAACCTCTCGGGAGGGCTGATCTGGAGTCCGTTCGGGGCTTTGGAGAGGGGAATCCATCGCCATCGTCATCATCAACCATCGTCCATCACCAATTTCATGATGCTCAACGCCGTGCGTGAGTAATTCCATCATAGGCTTGCTGGATGGTGATGGGTTGGATGGGATCTATCATGTAATCGAGTTAGTTTTGTTAGGGTTTGATCCCTAGTATCCACTATGTTCTGAGATTGATGTTGCTATTGTTGGGGAACGTAGTAATTTCAAAATTTTCCTACGCACACGCAAGATCATGGTGATGCATAGAAATGAGAGAGGAGAGTGTTGTCTACATACCCTCGTAGACTGAAAGCGGAAGCGTTAGCACAACACGGTTGATGTAGTCGTACGTCTTCACAGCCCGACCGATCAAGCACCGAAACTACGGCACCTCCGAGTTCTAGCACACGTTCAGCTCGATGACGATCCCCGGACTCCGATCCAACAGAATGTCGGGGAAGAGTTCCGTCAGCACGACGGTGTGGTGACGATCTTGATGTTCTACTGTCGCAGGGCTTCGCCTAAGCACCGCTACAATATTATCGAGGATTATGGTGGAAGGGGCACCGCACACGGCTAAGAGATCAATGATCAATTGTTGTGTCTATGGGGTGCCCCTGCCCCCGTATAAAAAGGAGTGGAGGAGGGGGCCGGCCAAGGAGGGTGGCGCGCCCAAGGGGGGGAGTCCAACTCCCACCGGGAGTAGGACTCCCCTTTTCCTATTAGGAGTAGGAGAGGGAAGGAAGAGGAAGGAGGGAGGAAGGAAAGGGGGCCGGCCCCCCTCCCAATTCGGATTGGGCTTGGGGGGGGGCGACCCCTCCCTTGCTCCTTTCCCCTCCTTTCCACTAAGGCCCAAATACCTCCCGGGGGGTTCCGATAACCTCCCGGTGATCCGGTATTGTCCCAATCTCACCCAGAACCTTCCCAGTGTCCAAATATAGTCGTCCAATATATCGATCTTTATGTTTTGACCATTTCGAGACTCCTCTTCAAGTCCGTGATCACATCCGGGACTCCGAACAACCTTCAGTACATCAAAATATATAAACTCATAATGAAACTGTCATTGTAACGTTAAGCGTGCGGACCCTACGGGTTCGAGAACAATGTAGTCATGACCGAGACACATCTCCGGTCAATGACCAATAGCGTAACCTGGATGCTCATATTGGCTCCCACATATTCTATGAAGATCTTTATCGGCCAGACCGCATAACAACATACGTTGTTCCCTTTGTCATCGGTATGTTACTTGCCCGAGATTCGATCGTCGGTATCTCAATACCTAGTTCAATCTCGTTACCGGCAAGTCTCTTTACTCGTTCCGTAATACATCATCCTGCAATTAACTCATTAGTTGCAATGCTTGCAAGGCTTAAGTGATGTGCATTACCGAGAGGGCCCAGAGATACCTCTTCGATAATCGGAGTGACAAATCCTAATCTCGAAATATGCCAATCAAACAATTACCTTCGGAGACACCTGTAGAGCACCTTTATAATCACCCAATTACGTTATGACGTTAGGTGGCACACAAAGTGTTCCTCCGGTAAACGGGAGTTGCATAATCCCATAGTCATAGGAACATGTATAAGTCATGAAGAAAGCAATAGCATCAAACTAAACGATCAAGTGCTATGCTAACGGAATGGGTCAAGTCAATCACATCATTCTCCTAATGATGTGATCCCGTTAATCAAATGACAACTCATGTCTATGGTTAGGAAACATAACCATCTTTGATCAACGAGCTAGTCAAGTAGAGGCATACTAGTGACACTCTGTTTGTCTATGTATTCACACATGTATTATGTTTCCGGTTAATACAATTCTAGCATGAATAATAAACATTTATCATGATATAAGGAAATAAATAATAGCTTTATTATTGCCTCTAGGGCATATTTCCTTCAGTCTCCCACTTGCACTAGAGTCAATAATCTAGTTCACATCGCCATGTGATTTAACATCAATAGTTCACATCACCATGTGATTAACACCCATAGTTCACATCGACATGTGACGAACACCCAAAGGGTTTACTAGAGTCAATAATCTAGTTCACGTTGCTATGTGATTAACACCCAAAGAGTACTGAGGTGTGATCATGTTTTGCTTGTGAGAGAAGTTTAGTCAACGGGTCTGCCACATTCAGATCCGTAAGTATTTTGCAAATTTCTATGTCAACAATGCTCTGCATGGAGCTATTCTAGCTAATTGCTCCCACTTTCAATATGTATCCAGATTGAGACTTAGAGTCATCTGGATCAGTGACAAAACTTGCATCGACGCAACCCTTTACGACGAACCTTTTGTCACCTACATAATCGAGAAACATATCCTTATTTCACTAAGGATAATTTTGACCAATGTCCAGTGATCTACTCCTAGATCACTATTGTACTCCCTTGCCAAACTCAGGGCAAGGTATACAATAGGTCTGGTACACAGCATGGCATACTTTATAGAACCTATGGCTAAGGCATAGGGAATGACTTTCATTCTCTATCTATCTTCTGCCGTGGTCGGGTTTTGAGTCTTACTCAACTTCACACCTTGTAACACAGGCAAGAACTTCTTCTTTGACTGTTCCATTTTGAACTACTTCAAAATCTTGTCAAGGTATGTACTCATTGAAAAACTTATCAAGCATCTTGATCTATCTCTATAGATCTTGATGCTGAATATGTAAGCAGCTTCACCGAGGTCTTTCTTTGAAAAACTCCTTTCAAATATTCCTTTATGCTTTGCAGAATAATTCTACATTATCTCCGATCAACAATATGTCTTTCACATATACTTATCAGAAATGCTGTAGTGCTCCCACTCACTTTCTTGTAAATACAGGCTTCACCGCAAGTCTGTATAAAACTATATGCTTTGATCAACTTATCAAAGCGTATATTCCAACTCCGAGATGCTTGCACCAGTCCATAGATGGATCGCTGGAGCTTGCATATTTTGTTAGTACCTTTAGGATTGACAAAACCTTCCGGTTGCATCATATACAACTCTTCTTTAATAAATCCATTAAGGAATGCAGTTTTGTTTATCCATTTGCCAGATTTCATAAAATGCGGCAATTGCTAACATGATTCGGACAGACTTAAGCATAAATACGAGTGAGAAACTCTCATCATAGTCAACACCTTGAACTTGTCGAAAAACTTTTTGCGACAATTCTAGCTTTGTAGATAGTAACACTACTATCAGCGTCCGTCTTCCTCTTGAAGATCCATTTAATCTCAATGGCTCAGCGATCATTGGGCAAGTCAATCAAAGTCCATACTTTGTTCTCATACATGGATCTCATCTCAAATTTCATGGCCTCAAGCCATTTCGCGGAATCTGGGCTCATCATCGCTTCCTCATAGTTCGTAGGCTCGTCATGGTCAAGTAACATGACCTCCAGAACAGGATTACCGTACCACTCTGGTGCGGATCTCACTCTGGTTTACCTACGAGGTTCGGTAGTAACTTTATCTGAAGTTACATGATCATCATCAATATCTTCCTCACTAATCGGTGTAGTAGTCACAGGAACAGATTTCTGCGATGAACTACTTTCCAATAAGGGAGCAGGTACAGTTACCTCATCAAGTTCTACTTTCCTCCCACTCACTTCTTTCGAGAGAAACTCCTTCTCTAGAAAGGATCCATTCTCAGCAATGAATAACTTGCCTTCGGATCTGTGATAGAAGGTGTACCAAACATTTTCTTTTGGGTATCCTATGAAGATTTACTTCTCCGATTTGGGTTCGAGCTTATCATGTTGAAACTTTTTCACATAAGCATTGCAGTCCCAAACTTTAAGAAATGACAGCTTAGGTTTCTCGCCAAACCACAGTTCATACGGTGTCGTCTCAACGGATTTAGATGGTGCCCTTTTTAACGTGAATGTAGCTGTCTCTAATGCATAACCCCAAAACGATAGTGGTAGATCGGTAAGAGACATCATAGATCACACTATATCTAATAAAGTACGGTTATGACGTTCGGACACACCATTACACTATGGTCTTTCAGGTGGCGTGAGTAGTGAAACTATTTCACATTGTTTTAACTGAAGGCCAAACTCGTAACTCAAATATTTTACTTCTGCGATCATATCGTAGAAACTTTTATTTTTGTTACGATGATTCTCCACATCACTCTGATATTCTTTGAACTTTTCAAATATTTCAAACTTGTGTTTCATCAAGTAGATATACTCATATCTGCTCAAATCATCTGTAAAGATCAGAAAATAATGATACCTGCCACGAGCCTCAATATTCATCGGACCACATACATCAGTATGTATGATTTCCAACAAATCTGTTGCTCGCTCCATTGTTCCAGAGAACGGAGTCTTAGTCATCTTGCCCATGAGGCATGGTTCGCAAGCATCAACTGATTCATAATCAAGTGATTCCAAAAACCCATCAGCATGGATTTTCTTCATGCGCTTTACACCAATATGACCTAAACGGCAGTGCCAAAAATAAGTTGCACTATCATTATTAACTTTGCATGTTTTGGCTTCAATATTATGAATATGTGTATCACCACGATCGAGATCCAACAAACCATTTTCATTGGGTGTATGACCATAGAAGGTTTTATTCATGTAAACAGAACAACAATTATTCTCTAACTTACATGAATAACCGTATTGCAATAAACATGATCCAATCATATTTATGCTCAACACAAACACCAAATAACACTTATTTAGGTTCAACACTAATCCCGAAAGTATAGGGAGTGTGCGATGATGATCATATCAATCTTGGAACCACTTCCAACACACATCGTCACTTCACCCTTAACTAGTCTCTGTTCATTCTGCAACTCCCGTTTCGAGTTAGTACTCTTAGCAACTGAACTAGTATCAAATACTGAGGGGTTTGCTATAAACACTAGTAAAGTACACATCAATAACATGTATATCAAATATACCTATGTTCACTTTGCCATCCTTCTTATCCGCCAATTACTTGGGGTAGTTCCGCTTCCAGTGACCAGTCCCTTTGCAGTAGAAGCACTCAGTTTCAGGCTTAGGTCTAGACTGGGATTTTTCACTTGAGCAACAACTTTCTTGCCGTTCTTCTTGAAGTTCCCCTTTCTTCCCTTTGTCCCTTTACTTGAAACTAGTGGTTTTCTTTACCATCAACACTTGATGCTTTTCTTGATTTCTACCTTCACTGATTTCAGCATCACGAAGAGCTTGGAATCATTTTCGTTATCCCTTGCATATTATAGTTCATCACGAAGTTCTACTAACTTGGTGATGGTGACTAGAGAATTCTGTCAATCACTATTTTATCTGGAAGATTAACTCCCACTTGATTCAAGCGATTGTAGTACCCAGACAATCTAAGCACATGCTCACTGCTTGAGCTATTCTCCTCCATCTTTTAGCTATAGAACTTGTTGGAGACTTCATATCTCTCAACTCGGGTATTCGCTTAAAATATTAACTTCAACTCCTGGAACATCTCATATGGTCCATGACGTTCAAAACGTCTTTGAAGTCCCGATTCTACGCCGTTTAAGCATGGTGCACTAAACTATCAAGTAGTCATCATATTGAGCTAGCCAAATGTTCATAACATCTGCATCTGCTCCTGCAATAGGTTTGTCACCTAGCGGTGCATCAAAGACATAATTCTTCTATGCAGCAATGAGGATAAACCTCAGATCACGGATCCAATCCGCATCATTGCTACTAACATCTTTCAACTTAGTTTTCTCTAGGAACATATCAAAAATAAAACAGGGGAGCTAAACGCGAGCTATTGATCTACAACATAGATATGCTAATACTACCAGGACTAAGTTCATGATAAATTAAAGTTCAATTAATCATATTACTTAAGAACTCCCACTTAGATAGACATCCCTCTAATCGTCTAAGTGATCACGTGATCCAAATCAACTAAACCATGTCCGATCATCACGTGAGATGGAGTAGTTTCAATGGTGAACATCACTATGTTGATCATATCTACTATATGATTCACGCTCGACCTTTCGGTCTCCGTGTTCCGAGGCCATATCTGTTATATGCTAGGCTCGTCAAGTTTAACCTGAGTATTCCACGTGTGCAACTGTTTTGCACCCGTTGTATTTGAACGTAGAGCCTATCACACCCAATCATCACGTGGTGTCTCAGCACGAAGAACTTTCACAACAGTGCATACTCAGGGAGAACGCTTATACTTTGATAATTTTAGTGAGGGATCATCTTATAATGCTACCGTCGAACTAAGAAAAATAAGATGCATAAAAGATAAACATCATATGCAATCAGAATATGTGACATGATATGGCCATGATCATCTTGCGCCTTTGATCTCCATCTCCAAAGTATTGTCATGATCTCCATCGTCACCGGCATGACACCATGATCTCCATCATCTTGATCTATATCAATGCGTTGTCACATCGTCGTCTCGCCAACTATTGCTCTTGCAACTATTGCTATCGCATAGCGATAAAGTAAAGCAATTATTTGGCGCTTGCATCTTATGCAATAAAGAGACAACAATAAGGCTTCTGCCAGTTGTCGCTAACTTCAACAAAACATGATCATCTTATACAACAACTTATATCTCATCTCGTCTTGACCATATCACATCACAACATGCCCTGCAAAAACAAGTTAGACGTCCTCTACTTTGTTGTTGCAAGTTTTACGTGGCTGCTACGGGCTTAGCAAGAACCGTTCTTACCTACGCATCAAAACCACAACAATAGTTTGTCAAGTTGGTGTTGTTTTAACCTTCGCAAGGACCGGGCGTAGCCACACTAGGTTCAACTAAAGTTGGAGAAACTGACACCCGCCAGCCACCTGTGTGCAAAGCACGTCGGTAGAACCAGTCTCGCGTAAGCGTACGCGTAATGTCGGTCCGGGCCGCTTCATCCAACAATACCGCTAAACCAAAGTATGACATGCTGGTAAGCAGTATGACTTATATCGCCCACAACTCACTTGTGTTCTACTCGTGCATAACATCAACGCATAAAACCTGGCTCGGATGCCACTGTTGGGGAACGTAGTAATTTCAAAATTTTCCTAATCACACGCAATATCATGGTGATGCATAGCAACGAGAGAGGAGAGTGTTGTCGACGTACCCTCGTAGACCGAAAGCGGAAGCGTTAGCACAACGCGGTTGATGTAGTCGTACGTCTTCACGGCCCGACCGATCAAACACCGAAACTACGACACCTCCGAGTTCTAGCACACGTTCAGCTCGATGACGATCCCCGGACTCCGATCTAGCAGAATGTCGGGGAAGGGTTCCGTCAGCACGATGGCGTGGTGACGATCTTGATGTTCTACTGTCGCAGGGCTTCGCCTAAGCACCGCTACAATATTATCGAGGAGTATGGTGGATGGGGGAACCGCACACGGCTAAGAGATCAATGATCAATTGTTGTGTCTATGGGGTGCCCCCCTGCCCCCATATATAAAGGAGTGGAGGAGGGGGCCGGCCAAGAGGGTGGCGCGCCCAAGGGGGGAGTCCAACTCCCACCAGGAGTTGGACTCCCCTTTTTCCTATTAGGAGTAGGAGAGGGAAGGAAGAGGAAGGAGGGAGGAAGGAAAGGGGGGCCGGCCCCCTCCCAATTCGGATTGGGCTTGGGGGGGGGGAGGCACCCCCTCCCTTGCTCCTTTCCCCTCCTTTCCACTAAGGCCCAATAAGGCTCATATACCTCCCGAGGGTTTCCGATAACCTCCCGGTGATCCGGTATTGTCCCAATCTCATCCGGAACCTTTCCGGTGTCCAAATATAGTCGTCCAATATATCGATCTTTATGTCTCGACCATTTCGAGACTCCTCGTCAAGTCCGTGATCACATCCGGGACTCCGAACAACCTTCGGTACATCAAAATATATAAACTCATAATGAAACTGTCATCGTAACGTTAAGCGTGCGGACCCTGCGGGTTCGAGAACAATGTAGACATGACCGAGACACGTCTCCGGTCAATAACCAATAGCGGAACCTGGATGCTCATATTGGCTCCCACATATTCTACGAAGATCTTTATCGGTCAGACCGCGTAACAACATACATTGTTCCCTTTGTCATCGGTATGTTACTTGCCCGAGATACGATTGTCGGTATCTCAATACCTAGTTCAATCTCGTTACCGGCAAGTCTCTTTACTCGTTCTGTAATACATCATCCTGCAACTAACTCATTAGTTGCAATGCTTGCATGGCTTAAGTGATGTGCATTACCGAGAGGGCCCGGAGATACCTCTCCGACAATCGGAGTGACAAATCCTAATCTCGAAATACGCCAACCCAACAAGTACCTTCGGAGACACCTGTAGAGCACCTTTATAATCACCCAGTTACGTTGTGACATTTGGTGGCACACAAAGTGTTCCTCCAGTAAACGGGAGTTGCATAATCTCATAGTCATAGGAACATGTATAAGTCATGAAGAAAGCAATAGCAACAAACTAAATGATCAAGTGATATGCTAACGGAATGGGTCAATTCAATCACATCATTCTCCTAATGATGTGATCCCGTTAATCAAATGACAACTCATGTCTATGGTTAGGAAACATAACCATCTTTGATCAACGAGCTAGTCAAGTAGAGGCATACTAGTGACACTCTGTTTGTCTATGTATTCACACATGTATTTTATTTCCGGTTAATACAATTCTAGCATGAATAATAAACATTTATCATGATATAAGGAAATAAATAATAGTTTTATTATTGCCTCTAGGGCATATTTCCTTCAGCTATGACTTTGCTATGCTTAATTCTTGTCACTAGGGCCCGAGTGCCATGATTTCAGATCTGAACCTATTATGTTTTAATAAATATATCAGTGTTCTTGATCCTATTTTGCAAGTCTATAGTCACCTATTATGTGTTAGGATCCGTTAACCCCGAAGTGACAATAATCGGGATACTTACCGGTGATGACCGTAGTTTGAGGAGTTCATGTATTCATTATGTGTCAATGCTTTGTTCTGGTACTCTATTAAAAGGAGGCCTTAATATCCCTTAGTTTCTCTAAGGACCCCGCTGCCACGGGAGGGTAGGACAAAATATGGCATGCAAGTTCTTTTCCATAAGCACATATGACTATGTTCGGAATACATGCCTACAATATATCAATGAACTGGAGCTAGTTCTGTGTCACCCTAGGTTATGACTGTTACATGATGAACCGCATCCGGCATAATTCTCCATCACCGATCCATTGCCTACGAGCTTTCTATACATTTTTCTTTGCTTATTTACTTTCCCATTGCTATTGCTATCATCACTTCGAAATACCAAAAACATGACTTTTACTACTGTTACCTTTTGTTACCGTTACCACTACTATCATATTACTTTGCTACTAAATACTTTGCAGCAGATACTAAGTTTCCAGGTGTGGTTGAATTGACAACTCAGCTTCTAATACTTGAGAGTATTCTTTGGCTCCCCTTGTGTCGAATCAATAAATTTGGGTTGAATACTTTACCCTGGAAAACTGTTGCGATCCCCTATACTTGTGGGTTATCAAGACTATTGTCTGGCACCGTTGCCGGGGAGCATAGCTCTATTCTTTGAGGCATTTGGGATTTATATCTTCTTATCATTATGAAGAACTTGAAAGATCCAAGAACCAAGATTTATCCCTCAACTACGAGGGAAGGTAAGGAACTGCCATCTAGCTCTGCACTTGATTCACCTTCTGTTTTAAGTAAGCTTGCGACACCTAAGACTGCTTCTGCTATTCGTTTTGATATGTAGCATGTTATTGATGATGCTACTTCTTCTATACATGATACTTATGATGAAACTACTTCTATGCTTGATACTACCGTGCCACTTGGTGAATTTCTTGATGAACAACTTGCTAGGGCTAGAGAGATAGAAAATATTGAATCTGATAATACTGATGAAAGTGATGATGAAGAATCACTTGTTATTCCCGAGGGTTATGTTTTTATCAAGAAGCCTCTTTAGCTATTTTAGCTTGCAAAGATAGATACGAACTTAAGATGTTATTAGCTAAATGGAACAAGCAATCTCTAAATGCTAGAATGAAACCTGACCCTACTTTTGCTACTTCACCTATCTGTGTTACCGATAAGGATTATGAATTCTGTGTTGATCCTGATATAATTACTTTGGTTGAATCTGATCCTTTTCATGGTTATGAATCTGAAACTATTGTGGCACATCTTACTAAATTAAATGATATAGCCACCCTGTTCACGACTGATGAGAGAACTCGTTACTTTTATATCCTTAAAATATTTCCGTTCTCATTAAAGGGTGATGCTAAGATATGGTTTAATTCTCTTGATCCTGGTTGTGTGCGTAGTCCCCAGGATATGATTTATTACTTCTCTGCTAAATATTTCCCTACTCATAAGAAACAAGCTGCTTTAAGGGATATATATAATTTTGTGCAAATTAAAGAAGAGAGTCTCCCACAAGCTTGGGGGAGGCTTCTCCAATTACTTAATGCATTGCCTGATCATCCTATTAAGAAAAATGAAATACTTGATATATTTTATAATAGACTAACCGATGCTTCCAGAGATTACCTGGATAGTTGTGCTGGTTCTGTTTTCAGGGAAACAACACTGGATGAAGCTGAAATTCTATTGAATAATATGTTGACAAATAAAAATAATTGGACACCTCCGGAGCCAATTCCTGAGCCTATTCCTAAACCAACTCCGAAGAAGAGGGGTATTCTATTTCTCAGTCCTGAAGATATGCAAGAGGCAAAGAAATCTATGAAAAAAAAAGGTATTAAAGCTAAATATGTTAAGAATTTACCTCCTATTGAAGAAATATATGGTCTTAATTTACCGCCTGTTGAAGAAACATATGATCTTAATCCTTTACCTATTGAAGAAACTCATGGTCTTGATAACCCGGCACATGTAGTAAAGGTAAATTCTCTCTATAGATATGGTAAAGCTGAAATCCCATTTACTAAGTTTGCTAGCCCATGCTTAGATGACTTTGATAAATTTATGGCTAAGCAAGAAGACTTTAATGCTTATTTTGGTAGACAATTGAAATACAATTCAAATATGCTTGAACACTTGGGTGATTATATGGCTAATGTTAAAGGTGAACTTAAACTTATTAGTAAACATGCTTCTATGGTTACCACTCAAGTAGAACAAGTACTTAAAGCTCAAAATGATTTGCTCAATGAATTGAATAGTAAGGATAATGATAATGCTGTTAGAGTTATGACTAGAGGTGGTAAAATGACTCAGGAACCTTTGTATCCTGAAGGCCACCCTAAGAGAATTGAGCAAGATTCTCAGAGAAATAATGTAGATGCACCTAGTCCTTCTAAAAGGAAGAAAAAGAAAAATGATAGGACTTGGCATGCTTCTAGTGAACCTATTACTGAAACACCTGAGAATCTAAATGATATTTCTATTTCTGATGCTGAAACACAATCTGGTAATGAACCTGAAACTAGTGATAATGTTAATGATAATGTTCATGATGATACTCAACTAGTAATGATAATGATATAGAAATTGAACCTGTTGTTGATCTTGATAACCCACAATCAAAGAATCAACGTTATGATAAGAAATATTTTTTTGCTAGGAAACACGATAAAGAAAGAGAACCATGGGTTCAGAAACCCATGCCTTTTCCTCCCAAACCATCTAAGAAAAAGGATGATGAGGATTTTGAGCGCTTTTCTAAAATGATTAGACCTATCTTTTTGCGTATGCGATTAACTGATATGCTCAAAATGAATCCTTATGCTAAGTATATGAAAGAAATTGTTACAAATAAAAGAAAGATACCGGAAGCTGAAATTTCCACCATGCTTGCTAATTATACTTTTAAGGGTGGAATACCAAAGAAACTAGGAGATCCCGGTGTACCCACTATACCATGCTCCATTAAAAGAAACTATGTTAAAGCTGCTTTATGTGATCTTGGAGCTGCTGTTAGTGTTATGCCTCTCTCTTTATATCGTAGACTAGATTTGAATAAGTTGACACCTACTGAAATATCTTTGCAAATGGTGATAAATCAACTGCTATACATGTCGGTATTTGTGAGGATGTGCGTGTTGTAGTTGCGAACGTTACTATTTTAATGGACTTTGTTATTCTTGATATTCCCGAGGACGATAATATGTCTATTATTCTTGGAAGACCCTTTTTGAATACTGCAGGGGCTGTCATTGATTGCACTAAAGGCAATGTCACTTTTCATGTTAATGGTAATGAGTATACGGTACACTTTCCGAGGAAACAACCTCAAGTCCACAGTATCAACTCTATTGGATAGATTCCATCGATTATATTGGGAAGTTTTGAATTTCCTCTTCCTACCGTCAAGAAGAAATATGATATTCTTATTATTGGGGATGTTCATATCCCCGTTGAGGTAACATAGTGTTATTCGAAATTTCTCCAGTTCCATGTTATTCGGAATGAGTTCGTTAACAAGACTTGATCAACCTTGTTAGTGGATTCCTTTTGATGAGCATGAGATGGATGAAACTAGAAAGCACAACCTTTTGTACCCCACTTTTACTTTCTGTTATTTATATTAAATAAAATAAAAATAAATATTTTTCTGTCTGTTATCTGATTATCCATGCAATATAAAAATACCCCGAAAATAAAAGTTCTACAAATGCCCTGAAATTTAAATATGATTTTTTCTAGAATATTTGAGAATATTTGGCACTGAGAACACAGCAGCGGGGTCAACCACCTGCCCACGAGGGTGGAGGGCGCGCCCTACCCCCTGGGCGCGCCCCCTGCCTCGTGGGCCCACGGTGGCCCTCCCCCACTTATCCTTTCACCCACACACTCCTTCTTCCTCCCCCAAACACGAATAACCAACTCAAACCTGAGTCCAAGCTCGTTTTGCTGCCATTTTCGATCTCCTTGCTCCAAGCACCTCTCACAAAACTGCTTGGGGAGATTGTTCTTTGGTATGTGACTCCTCCATTTTTCCAATTAGTTTTTGTTATAGTGCTTTATTCATTGCAAATTTTTGCTGCTTAGGTGACCCTGTTCTTGAGCTTACATGTCAAATTTATATGGTCCAAAGTAGTTTTGATGCATGATATAGGCCCTAGGCACTTGTAGGAGTAGTTGCTATCAATATTATTGAGTTTGGTTCACTTTTACTTTGAAGTTACTAAAAAAATTCAGAATTCTTCAGAGGAAGAAAAATGCTTAGGAAAATGTTCCAATGTGGTTCCTCAAGGAAGCAAGGACCCAGGCTTGCAATGTGTGATGCTGATGAAGAGCCACCAAGAGACGCTCCAGTGCATCCTTGTGAGTGGCCTTCTAAAAATTTTATGGATCGAGAAGGAATTAAGGAAAAATTCAACGCATATTTGCGTAACACCGATCTTGTGAGCTTCGAGGAAGAGAAGTGCAGTCAGTATCACAATATCACTAGTACCTTTGTGAGGAGGTTTGAATTTTCATCTTCACGTAATTCTCCAACCGTCCTGTTTGATCTTTATGAAAATTCTTATACTATGGACTTAGAGGATTTTACCACTACTTGCAAACTTCCACAATGGGGTAGTATAAGGGATCCTCGCAAATCTGAATTTAGAGATTTTCTTGCTAGCATAACTGTGGGAGAATCTAGAGATATAACACAAGCCACCATAGGGAGCATTCACTTTCCTGCTATACATTATTTTGCTCTCTTCATAGCTAGATGCATTAATGGTAAAGATGAGGCATGTAACATGTGTGTTCTTGACCTCAGTATTCTTAGGAGTGCTGTGTTAGGAGATAAATCTTATAATTTGGGAGCCATTGTTGCACGTAGGTTGCTTAATAGATTTAATGGAGATTTCTTTGGAGGAATTTATGCAACCCGCATAGCTAATTTTCTTGGTATAGCCATACGCGAAGATGATATTGAATTACCTCCTGCTTACCTAGACTTTAATGCTATGGTTCACCACCAGTTTGTCGAGAGGAATGAATCACCTCTCAAGTATCGACTAATCTTTGACAGACGCCGTGCTATCCATATTACTCTCCCTGCTCCTGCCTTCTTTGATCATCAGGCAAAAGGAAGATATACTATTACCAGAGAGGAGGCACATGAGTACGAGAGGAGAGCGGAGGCCGCTCGTCGCCACGCTCCAGCTCAGCAGGCGATAGCTGCTGCATCGCAGTACGACCCCAACTATTATTATGGATATCCGCCAGGCCAGCCGTAGCCATAGAGCAACTTAGGCCAAAAGCCTAAGCTTGGGGGAGTACGTATTTCTCACTGACATTACATTTATGTTCACACACTCATTGTTAGATGTCGGTGCTCATACTTTTTCATTGTATCATCCATGCTAGTTTATTTTCCTTTTTATGCTTTCTTCTTGTGTTTTTAATAAACCTTAATAAAAAAATTAGTTGTAGCTTTTAGCGAGTTTTAATTTCCATGCTTGTAGTAGTAATTAAAAAGAAAACCCAAAAACATTTCCTGTTCTTCTTTTTACTTGTTGGGAGCTTTCCCGTGTAAATAGTTTTATTTCTTTTCTTTTCTTTGGGGTCGATGGGATAAGACCATGATTAATTTGTTGAAGTGGCTCTTATATACATTATTGTTGATCTGACAAAAGAGCCCATATTGCCTTGTCTTCTCCTGTTTATTGAATGCTTGCAGATTCCAGCTTAGTCCAATGCACGCGCACTATTATTGTTATTCACATCGTCCGGTCATGCAAGTGAAAGGCAATTATGATGATATATGATGGACTGACTGAGATGAGAAAGGCTGGTATGAACTCGACCTCTTTTGTTTTGTAAATATGATTAGTTTATCGTTCCTGATTTGGCCTATTATGAATAAACATGTTTGCAATGACAACTAGAGATCATAGTTCTTGTGCCATGCTTGATTAGCTATGAGTTATAATGGTTTACCTTGCGTGCCAACATGCTATTGAAATGGTTATGATGTGGTACGATAGGGTGGTATCCTCCTTTGAATGATTTAAGCGACTTGACTTGGCGCATGTTCACACATGTAGTTGAAACAAAATCAACATAGTCTTCACGATATCTATGTTCATGGTGGATTATATCCTACTCATGCTTGCATTCGGTGGTGATTAATTTTAATGCATGTTCATGACTATTGTCGCTCTCTAGCTGGTCGCTTCCCAGTCTTTTGCTAGCCTTCACCTGTACTAAGCGGGAATACTGCTTGTGCATCCAATCCCTTAAAGCCCAAAGTTATTCCACATGAGTCCACTATACCTACCTATATACGGTATCTACCTGCCGTTCCAAGTAAATTTGTATGTGCCAAACTCTAAACCTTCAAATAAATATCCTGTTTTGTATGCTCAAATAGCTCATGTATCAACTAGGGCTGTCTGTATCTTCCATGTTAGGTGGGTTATTCTCAAGAGGAGTGGACTCCGCTCCTCACTCATGAGATAAATGGCTGGTCACCGGGATGCCCAGTCCCCTACTTTATGCAAACTAAATCAAAATAATTGCAAACAAAATTCCCCCTGGGACTCTTGTTAGTTGGAGGCACTCGTTGTTTCGAGCAAGCCATGGATTGATGCTTGTTGGTGGAAGGGGGAGTATAAACTTTACCATTCTGTTTGGGAACCGCCTATAATGTGTGTAGCATGGAAGATATTGCCATCTCTTGGTTGTTATGTTGACAATGAAAGTATACCGCTCAAAATATTATTCACCTCTGTTTCAAAATCGAGCTCTGGCACCTCTACAAATCTCCGCTTCCCTCTGTGAAGGGCCTATCTATTTACTTTTATGCTGAGTCATCATCCTCTTATTAAAAAGCACCAGTTGGAGAGCACCACTGTCATTTGCATTCATTACTGTTACTTTACATTGAGTATGACTTGACTGGATCTCTTTTACCATGAATTACAATGTCTAGTTAGTCCTTAGTCTTTAAAGGTGCTCTGCATTTATGTTTTGCGGTCTTAGAAAGGGCTAGCGAGATACCATCTTGTTATATCATATTATGATTGTTTTGAGAAAGTGTTGTCATCCGAGATTTATTATTATTGCTCGCTAGTTGATTATGCCATTGATATGAGTAATCTTGAGACCTAACGTTATTGCGAATGTGGTTAGTTATAATCTTTGCTGAAAACTTGAATGCTGGCTTTACATATTTACAACAACAAGAGCAAACAGAGTTTGTAAAAGTTTTTCTTTATCACTTTCAGTTTGTCAACTGAATTGCTTGAGGACAAGAAAAGGTTTAAGCTTGGGGGAGTTGATACGTCTCCATTGCATCTACTTTTCCAAACACTTTTGCCCTTGTTTTGGACTCTAACTTGCATGATTTGAATGGAACTAACCCGGACTGACGCTGTTTTCAGCAAAATTACCATGGTGTTATTTATGTGCAGAAACAAACGTTCTCGGAATGACCTGAAACTTCACGGAGCAACTTTTTGGAAAATATAAAAATACCTGCAAAAGATGAAGGCCAGGGGGCCCACCACCTGTCCACGAGGGTGGGGGACGCGCCCCCTACCTCGTGGGCCCCCTGGGGCCTCTCCGACTTCAACTCCAACTCTATATATTGTGTTTCGGGGAGAAAAAAATCAGAGAGAATAATTCATCGCGTTTTACGATACGGAGCCGCCGCCAAGCCCTAAAATCTCTCGGGAGGGCTGATCTGGAGTCCGTTCGGGGCTCCGGAGAGGGGAATCTGTTGCCATCGTCATCATCAACCATCCTCCATCACCAATTTCATGATGCTCACCGCCGTGCGTGAGTAATTCCATCGTAGGCTTGCTGGACCGTGATGGGTTGGATGAGATCTATCATGTAATCGAGTTAGTTTTGTTAGGGTTTGATCCCTAGTATCCACTATGTTCTGAGATTGATGTTGCTATGACTTTGCTATGCTTAATGCTTGTCACTAGGGCCCGAGTGCCATGATTTCAGATCTGAACCTATTATGTTT
This sequence comes from Triticum aestivum, assembly GCF_018294505.1. NCBI lineage: Eukaryota > Viridiplantae > Streptophyta > Magnoliopsida > Poales > Poaceae > Triticum > Triticum aestivum. The sequence continues at coordinate 178,617,214 of NC_057809.1, forward strand.
TCATCAATATATGAGTGTTCTTGATCCTATCTTGCAAGTCTATAGTCACCTATTATGTGTTATGATCCGTTAACCTTGAAGTGACAATAATCGGGATACTTACCGGTGATGACCGTAGTTTGAGGAGTTCATGTATTCACTATTTGTTAATGCTTTGTTCCGGTACTCTATTAAAAGGAGGCCTTAATATCCCTTAGTTTCCGTAAGGACCCCGCTGCCACGGGAGGGTAGGACAAAAGATGTCATGCGAGTTCTTTTCCATAAGCACGTAGGACTATGTTTGGAATACATGCCTACATTATATCAATGAACTGGAGCTAGTTCTGTGTCACCCTAGGTTATAACTGTTACATGATGAACCGCATCCGGCATAATTCTCCATCACCGATCCATTGCCTACGAGGTTTCCATACATTGTTCTTCGCTTATTTACTTTCCCGTTGCTATTGCTATCATCACTACAAAATACCAAAAACATCACTTTTACTAATGTTACCTTTTGTTACCGTTACCACTACTATCATATTACTTTGCTACTAAATACTTTGCAGCAAATACTAAATTTCCAGGTGTGGTTGAATTGACAACTCAGCTGCTAATACTTGAGAGTATTCTTTGGCTCCCCTTGTGTCGAATCAATAAATTTGGGTTGAATACTTTACCCTCAAAAACTGTTGTGATCCCCTATACTTGTGGGTTATCAGCTCTTCTCACCGGCAAGTTTGAAATCATAGTTGAGCTCCTTAATAGCCCAATAGGCCTTATGTTCTAGTTCGAGAGGTAAGATACATGCTTTTCCATAGACCATTTTATACGGAGACATACCCATAGGATTTTTATATGCAGTTCTATAGGCCCATAATGCATCATCAAGTTTATTGGACCAATTCTTTCTAGATCTATTAACAGCCTTTTGCAAAATTAATTTGAGTTCTCTATTGCTCAATTCTACTTGACCACTAGACTTGGATGATAAGGAGATGCAATTCTATGATTAACATCATATTTAGCAAGCATTTTACGGAAAGCACCATGAATAAAATGTGAACCACCATCAGTCATTAAATATCTAGGGACTCCAAACCTTGGAAAAATAACTTCTTTAAGCATCTTAATAGAGGTGTTATAATCAGCACTACTAGTTGGAATAGCTTCTACCCACTTAGTAACATAATCAACAGCAACTAAAATATGTGTGTATCCATTGGAGGCAGGAAAAGGTCCCATATAATCAAAGCCCCAAACACCAAATGGTTCAATAACAAGTGAATAATTCATAGGCATTTCTTGATGTCTACTAATATTACCAATTCTTTGACATTCATCACAAGATACAAAAAACTTATGGGCATCGTTGAAGAGAGTAGGCCAATAAAAACCGGATTGCAATACCTTATGTGCAGTTCTATCTCCAGCGTGGTGTCCTCCATAATCCTCGGAATGGCACTTGCGTAGGATCTGTTCCTGTTCATGCTAAGGTACACAATGCCTAATAACACCATCTACTCCTTCTTTATAGAGATGTGGGTCATCCCAAAAGTAATGTCTCAAATCATAGAAGAACTTTTTCTTTTGCTAGCATGTAAACCTAGGTGGTATAAATTTAGCAACAATGTAATTAGCATAATCAGCATACCATGGAGCAGTATGAGAAGCATTTATGACATTTAGTTGTTCATCGAGAAAACTATCATCAGTAGGTAGTGGGTCATCAAGAACATTCTCTAGCCTAGACAAGTTGTCTGCAATGGGGTTCTCAGCTCCCTTTCTATCAATAATATGCAAATCAAATTCTTGTAGCGAGAGAACCCATCTAATAAGTCTAGGTTTAGCATCTTTCTTTTCCATAAGGTATTTAGTAGCAGCATGATCCATGTGAATAGTTACTTTAGAATCAACAATATAAGGTCTGAACTTATCACAAGCGAATACAACTGCCAAAAATTCTTTTTCAGTAGTAGCATAATTTCTCTGAGCATTGTCTAGAGTTTTACTAGCATATTGAATAACATTTAATTTCTTATCAACTCTTTGTCCTAGAACAACACCTACAACATAATCACTAGCATCACACATAATTTCAAAGGGTAAATTCCAATCAGGTGGCTGAACAATAGGTGCAGAGATCAATGCTTTCTTAAGTATTTCAAATGCTTCTACGCAATCATCATAAAAAACAAATGGTATATCTTTTTGTAATAAATTAGTCAGAGGCCGAGAAAATTTTGAGAAGTCCTTAATGAACCTCCTATAAAAACCGGCATGACCAAGGAAACTTCTTATACATTTGATGTCCTTGGGACATGGCATCTTTTCAATAGCGTCAACCTTATCTTTATTAACTTCAATACCTCTTTCAGAAACTTTATGCCCAAAGACAATACCTTCATTAACCATAAAGTAGCACTTCTCCCAATTCAAGACAAGGTTAGTTTCTTCACCTCTCTGCAAAACTCGATCAAGGTTGCTTAAGCAATCATCAAAAGAGGATCCATAGATGGAGAAATCGTCCATGAAGACCTCACAAATCTTTTCACAAAAGTCAGAGAATATAGACATCATGCATCTTTGGAAAGTAGCAGGTGCATTACATAAACCAAAAGGCATACGTCTATAAGCAAAAGTACCGAACGTGCAAGTAAAAGTGGTCTTAGAATGATCATCAGCTGACACAGGTATTTGAGAGAAACCAGAATAACCATCTAGAAAGCAAAAATGTGTATGTTTGGATAATCTTTCTAGCATTTGCTCAATAAAAGGGAAGGCGTAATGATCTTTTTTAGTAGCCTTATTTAATTTGCGGAAAGCAATTACCATCCGATAACCTGTAATAATTCTTTGCGGAATCAATTCATCTTTATCATTAGGAACGACAGTAATACCTCCCTTTTTAGGGACACAATGGACAGGACTTACCCACTGACTATCAGCAATGGGATAAATTATACCTACCTCAAGGAGCTTTACTATTTCCTTTCTTACCACTTCTTTCATCTTAGGATTCAATTGTCTTTGGTGATCACGAACTGGTTTGGCATCTTTCTCCAAATTTATTTTGTGTTGACATAGTGTGGGACTGATGCCCTTAAGATCATCGAGAGTATATCCAATAGCAGCACAGTGCTTCTTCAGATTTTTCAATAATCTCTCTTCTTCATGCTCTGAAAGGTTAGCACTAATAATGACATGATATATCTTTTTCTCATCAAGATAAGCATATTTAAGAGTATCAGGTAACGGTTTGAGCTCAAACACGGGATCACCCTTGGGTGGAGGAGGATCCCCTAGGATTTCGACAGGCAAATTGTGTTTCAGGATGGGTTCCTGTTTAAAGAATACTTCATCTATTTCCCTTCTTTCATTCATAAACATATCATTTTCGTGGTCTAGCAAATATTGTTCTAAGGGATCACTAGGAGGCACGGCAATAGAAGCAAGACCAATAATTTCATCTTTACTAGGCAATTCCTCTTCATGGTGTTGTCTATGAAATATAGAGAAATTAAATTCATGAGACATATCAGCTAAACCAATAATAACAACATCCTTTTCACAATCTATCTTAGCAGTAACTGTGTTCAAGAAGGGTCTACCAAATATAATGGGACAAAAGCTATCTTGTGGGGAACCAAGAACAAGAAAATCAGCAGGGTATTTAGTTTTCCCACACAAGACTTCAACATCTCTAACAATTCCAACGGGTGATATGGTATCTCTATTGGCAAGCTTAATGGTAACATCAATATCTTCTATCTCAGCAGGTGCAATATCATGCATAATTTCGTTGTACATATCAATAGGCATTGCACTAGCACTAGCACCCATATCACACAAGGCATGATAACAATGATATCCTATTTTAACAGAAATAACAGGCATGCCTACCACAGGTCTATGTTTATCTTTAGCACAAGGTTTAGCAATTCTAGCAGTCTCATCACAGAAATGAATACATGCCCATCAATATTATCAGACAAGAGATCTTTAACAATAGCAATATTAGGTTCAACTTTATCTTGCTCAGGAGGTGTATAGGTTCTAATATTGCTTTTACGAACAACAGTTGAAGCTTTAGCATGATATTGTATCCTAACAGGAAAAGGTGGTTTCTCAACATAAGCGGTAGGAACAATAGGATCATTATAAGTGACAGTCTTTTCTTCAACTTTAATAGGTGCAACTACTTTTACTTCTATGGGAGGATGATATTTAAATCACTTCTCCCTAGGGAGATCAACATGAGTAGCAAAAGATTCACAGAAAGAAACTATTATTTCAGAGTCAAGTCCATATTTACTGCTAAATTTACCAAAAACATCGGTATCCATAAAAGATTTAACACAATGAAACCTAGGTGTCATACCTGACTTGTTACCTTCGTCGAGGTTGCTACCTCTTGAGCTTGCGTTGGATTTCCCCGAAGAGGAAAGGATGATGCAGCAGAGTAGCGTAAGTATTTCCCTCAGTTTTTGAGAACCAAGGTATCAATCCAGTAGGAGAGCATGCTCAAGTCCCTCGTACCTGCACAAAACGATAGCTACTCGCAACCAACGCGATTAGGGGTTGTCAATCCCTTCACGATCACTTACGAGAGTGAGATCTGATAGATATAATATTTTTTGTATTTTTGGTATAGAGATGCAAAGTGAAAAGTAAAATGCAAAGTAAAAAGCAAAGCAAGATTAAAGTGATGGAGATTGATATGATGAGAATAGACCCGGGGGCCATAGGTTTCACTAGTGGCTTCTCTCAAGAGCATAAGTATTCTACGGTGGGTGAACAAATTACTGTTGAGCAATTGACAGAATTGAGCATAGTTATGAGAATATCTAGGCATGATCATGTATATAGGCATCACGTCCGTGACAAGTCGACCGAAATGATTCTGCATCTACTACTATTACTCCACTCATCGACCGCTATCCAACATGCATATAGAGTATTAAGTTAAAAACAGAGTAACGCCTTAAGCAAGATGACATGATGTAGAGAGATAAATTCATGCAATATGAAATAAACCCCATCTTGTTATCCTCAATGGCAACGATGCAATACGTGCCTTGCTGCCCCTTCTGTCAGTGGGAAAGGACACCGCAAGATCGAACCCAGAGCTAAGCACTTCTCCCATGGCAAGAACTACCAATCTAGTTGTCCAAACCAAACGGATAATTCAAAGAGACTTGCAAAGATAACCAATCATACATAAAAGAATTCAGAGAAGATTCAAATATTATTCATAGATAGACTTGATCATAAACCCACAATTCATCGGTCTCAACAAACACACCGCAAAAAGAAGATTACATCGAATAGATCTCCACAAGAGAGGGGGAGAACTTTGTATTGAGATCCAAAAAGAGAGAAGAAGCCATCTAGCTACTAACTATGGACCCGAAGGTCTGAGGTAAACTACTCACACTTCATCGGAGGGGCTATGATGATGTAGAAGCCCTCCGTGATGACGGCCCTCTCCGGCGGAGCTCCGGAACAGGCCCCAAGATGGGATCTCGTGGATACAGAAAGTTGCGGCGGTGGAATTAGGTTTTTGGCTCCTGTTCTGATCGTTTGGGGGTACGTAGGTATATATAGGAGGAAGGAGTATGTCGGTGGAGCACCGAGGGGCCCACGAGGCATGGGGCGCGCCCCCACCCTCATGACCGCCTCTCTGATGCCTTGGCGTAGGGTCCAAGTCTCCTAGATCACGTTCGGTGATAAAATCACGTTCCCGAAGGTTTCATTCCGTTTGGACTCCGTTTGATATTCCATTTGATAAAAAACAGCAATTCTGGGCTGGGCCTCCAGTTAATAGGTTAGTCCCAAAAATAATATAAAAGTGGAAAATAAAGCCCAATATAGTCCAAAACAGTAGATAATATAGCATGGAGCAATCAAAAATTATAGATACGTTGGAGACGTATCAGGAATCCCCAAGCTTAATTCTTGCTCGTCCTCGAGTAGGTAAATGATAAAAAGAGAATTTTTGATGCGGAGTACTACTTGGGATAATTTCAATGCAAATCTTCTTAATTGTGATATGAATATTCAGATTCGAAAGATTCAAGACAAAAGTTTATATTGACATAAAAATAATAATACTTCAAGCATACTAACAAAGCAATTATGTCTTCTCAAAATAACATGGCCAAAGAAAGTTATCCCTACAAAATCATATAGTCTGGCTATGCTCTATCTTCACCACATAAAGTATTTAAATCATGCACAACCCCGATGACAAGCCAAGCAATTGTTTCATACTCTAACTTTTTCAAAACTTTTTCAATCTTCACGCAATACATGAGCGTGAGCCATGGATATAGCACTATAGGTGGAATAGAATGGTGGTTGTGGAGAAGACAAAAAGGAGAAGATAGTCTCACATCAACTAGGTGTATCAACGGGCTATGGAGATGCCCATCAATAGATATCAATGTGAGTGAGTAGGGATTGCCATGCAACGGATGCACTAGAGCTATAAGTATATGAAAGCTCAAAAGAAACTAAGTGGGCGTGCATCCAGCTTGCTTGCTAACAAAGACCTAGGGCAACTTGAGGAAGCCCATCATTGGAATATACAAGCCAAGTTCTATAATGAAAGATTCCCACTAGTATATGAAAGTGACATAACGAGAGACTCTCTATCATGAAGATCATGGTGCTACTTTGAAGCACAAGTGTGGTAAAAGGATAGTAACATTGTCCCTTCTCTCTTTTTCTCTCATTTATTTATTTATATATATATTTTTTATTTGGGCCTTTTCTCCTTTTTTGGCCTTTTTCTTTCTCTTTTTTTGGGGCTTCTTTGGCCTCTTTTATTTATTTTTCGTCCGGAGTCTCATCCCGACTTGTGGGGGAATCATAGTCTCCATCATCCTTTCCTCACTGGGACAATGCTCTAATAATGATGATCATCACACTTTTATTTTTCTTACAACTCAACAATTACAACTCGATACTTAGAACAAAATATGACTCTATATGAATGCCTCCGGCGGTGTACCGGGATGTGCAATATGACAATGATGGAGTGTGTCATAATAAATGGAACGGTGGGATGTTGCATGGCAATATATCTCGGAATGGCTATGGAAATGCCATAATAGGTAGGTATGGTGGCTGTTTTGAGGAAGGTATTTGGTAGGTGTATGATACCGGCGAAAAGTGCGCGGTATTAGAGAGGCTAGCAAAGGTGGAAGGGTGAGAGTGCGTATAATCCATGGACTCAACATTAGTCATAAAGAACTCATATACTTATTGCAAAAATCTACAAGTTATCAAAGCAAAGTATTACGCGCATGCTCCTAGTGGGATAGATTGGTAGGAAAAGACCATCGCTCGTCCCCGACCGCCACTCATAAGGAAGACAATCAATAAATAAATCATGCTCCGACTTCATCACATAACGGTTCACCATACGTGCATGCTACGGGAATCACAAACTCTAACACAAGTATTCTTTAAATTCACAACTACTCAACTAGCATTACTCTAATACTATCACCTCCATATCTCAAAACAATTATCATGCTTCAATCTTTTCTTAGTATTCAACACACTCAAAAGAAAGTTTCACAAATCTTGAATACCAAGCATATTATTATTAAGCAAATTACCATGCTATTAAGAGACTCTCAAAATAATTAAGTGAAGCATGAGGGATCAATAGTTTCTTTAAAACAAATCCACCACCGTGCTCTAAAAGATCTAAGTGAAGCACATAGAGCAAAATTATATAGCTCAAAAGATATAAGTGAAGCACATAGAGCAACTACATAGCTCAAAAGATATAAGTGAAGCACATAGAGTATTCTATCAAATTTTAATTCATGTATGGCTCTCTCAATAGGTGTGTACAGCAAGGTTCATTGTGGCATACTAAAACACAAATACACAAATAATACAAGACGCTCCAAGCAAAACACATATCATGTTGGTGAATAAAAATATAGCTCCTAGTAAATTACCGATGGAAGTGGACGAAAGAGGGGATGCCTTCCGGGGCATCCCCAAGCTTTGACTTTTTGGTGTCCTTGGATTATCTTGGGGGTGCCATGGGCATCCCCAAGATTAGGCTCTTGCCACTCCTTATTCCATAATCCATCACAAGAATTCACCCAAAACTTGAAAACTTCACAACACAAAACTTAAAGTAGAAAACTCGTCAGCTCCGTTAGCGAAAGAAAACAAAAAACCACTTCAAGGTACTGTAATGAAATAATTATTTATTTATATTGGTGTTAAACCTACTGTATTACAACTTCTCTATGGATTATAAACTATTTTACTAACCATAGATTCATCAAAATAAGCAAACAACACACAAAAAACAGAATCTGTCAAAAACAGAACCGTCTGTAGTAATCTGTAGTTAGCGCAAGATCTGGAACCCAAAAAATTCTAAAATAAAATGCTGGACGTGAGGAATTTATCTATTAATCATCTGCAAAAAGAATTAACTAAATAGCACTCTTCAAGTAAAAATTACAGCAGTTCTCGTGAGCGCTAAAGTTTCTGTTTTTTACAGCAAGTTCAACAAGACTTTCCCCAAGTCTTCCCAATGGTTCTATGATACGTCCATTTTGCATCATGCTTTTATATCGATATTTATTGCATTATGGAATGTTATTTCACTTTATCTCACAATACTTATGGCTATTCTCTCTTATTTTACAAGGTTTACATAAGCAGGGAGAATGCCGGCAGCTGGAATTCTGGGCTGGAAAAGGAGCAAATATTAGAGACCTATTCCGCGCAACTCCATAAGTCCTGAAACTCCACGGAACATCTTAAAATAAATAAAGAAAAATCCACACCAAAGATGAAGGCCAGGGGGCCCACACCCTGCTCACGAGGGTGGGGGCGCCCCCCCCCCCTAGGGCGCGCCCCCTACCTCGTGGGCCCCCTGGTGGCTCTCCGACGTCCATTTTCTCCTATATGAAGGCTTTCGATGAGAAAAAAATAGGGAGGAAATTTTCGGGATGAGACTCCACCGCCACGAGGCGGAACCTTGGCGGATCCAATCTAGAGCTCCGGCAGAGCTGTTCTGCCAGGGAAACTTCCCTCCAGGAGAGGGAAATCATCACCATCGTCATCACCAACGCTCCTCTCATCGGGAGAGGGTAATCTCCATCAACATCTTCACCAGCACCATCTCATCTCCAAACCCTAGTTCATCTCTTGTATCCAATTCTTGTCTCAAAGTCCGGGATTGGTGCTAGTAGGTTGCTAGTAGTGTTGATTACTCCTTGTAGTTGATGCTAGTTGGTTTATTTGGTGGAAGATCATATGTTCAGATCCTATATGCATATTATTACCCCTCTGATTATGAACATGAATATGCTTTGTGAGTAATTACGTTTGTTCCTGAGGACAAGGGAGAAGTCTTGCTTTGAGTAGTCATGTGAATTTGGTATTCGTTTGATATTTTGATAAGATGTATGTTGTCTAGCCTCTAGTGGTGTTACATCGACTACATAACACTTCACCATTATTTGGGCCTAGAGGAAGGCATTTGGAAGTAATAAGTAGATGATGGGTTGCTAGAGTGACAAAAGCTTAAACCCTAGTTTATGCGTTGCTTCGTAAGGGGCTGATTTGGATCCACATGTTCCATGCTATGGTTAGGTTTACCTTAATACTTTTGTTGTAGTTGCAGATGCTTGCGATAGAGGTTAATCATAAGTGGGATGCTTGTTCAAGTAAGGACAGCACCCAAGCACCGGTCCACCCACATATCAAATTATCAAAGTACCGAACGCAAATCATATGAACGTGATTAAAACTAGCTTGACGATATTCCCATGTGTCCTCGGGAGCGCTTTCCTATTATAAGAGTTTGTTCCGGCTTGTCCTTTGCTACAAAAAGGATTGGGCCACCTTGCTGCACTTTATTTACTTTTGTTACTTGTTGCTCGTTACAACCTATCTTATCACAAAACTATCTGTTACCACTTATTTCAGTACTTGCAGAGAATACCTTGCTGAAAACCGCTTATCATTTCCTTCTGCTCCTCGTTGGGTTTGACACTCTTATCGAAAGGACTACGATAGATCCCCTATACTTGTGGGTCATCAAGACTATTTTCTGGCGCCGTTGCCGGGAGTGTAGCGCCTTTGGTAGGTGGAATTTGGTAAGGAAAAATTTATATAGTGTGCTGAAATTTACTGTCACTTGCTACTATGGAAAGTAATTCTCTGAGGGGCTTGTTCGGGGTATCTTCACCCCGTCCAGTAGAGCAAAGAGTTGCTCCTCAACCTACTGAACCTATTGAAAATGAAACTCCTTTTGAATTTCCTTCGGGTATGATGGAAAAACTGCTAGCTAACCCTTTTACAGGAGATGGAACAAAGCATCCTGATGAGCACTTAATATATGTGGATGAAGTATGTGGATTATTTAAGCTTGCAGGTATACCCGATGATGTTGGTAAGAAGAAGGTCTTCCCTTTATCTTTGAAGGGAAACACATTGATATGGTATAGGCTATGTGATGATATGAGATCATGGGACTATAAAAGATTAAAGTTGGAATTTCAGCAAAAGTATTACCCTATGCATCTTGTTCATCGTGATCGCAATTATATATATAATTTCTGGCCTCGCGAAGGAGAAAGCATCGCTCAAGCTTGGGGGAGGCTTAAATCAATGTTATATTCATGCCCCAATCATGAGCTCTCAAGAGAAATGATTATTCAAAATTTATATGCTCGGCTTTCTGATAACAACGCACCATGCTTGATACTTCTTGTGCTGGCTCTTTTATGATGAAGACTACTGAATTCAGATGGAATTTATTGGATAGAATTAAATGCAACTCTGAATATTGGGACCTCGACGAAGATAAAGAGTCAGGTATGACACCTAAGTTTGATTGTGTTAAATCTTTTATGGATACCTATATTTTCCGTAAGTTTAGCACTAAATATGGACTTGACTCTGAGATAGTAGCTTCTTTTTGTGAATCTTTTGCTACTTATGTTGATCTCCCTAAGGAGAAGTGGTTTAAATATCATCCTCCCATAGAAGTAAAAGTAGCTACACCTATTAAAGTTGAAGAAAAGACTGTCACTTATAATGATCCTATTGTTCCTACTTCTTATATTGAGAAACCACCTTTCCCTGTTAGAATAAAGGATCATGCTAAAGCTTCAACTTTTGTTCGTAAAAGCAATATTAGAACTTATACACCTCCTGAGCAAGTCAAAGTAGAACCTAATATTGCTATTGTTAAAGATCTCTTGTCTGATAATATTGATGGGCATGTTATTCAGTTCGAAGGTGAAACTGCTAGAATTGCTAAACCCTGTGATAAAGATAAACATAGACATGTGGTAGGCGTGCCTGTTATTTCTGTTAAAATAGGAGATCATTGTTATCATGGCTTATGTGATATGGGTGCAAGTGCTAGTGTTATACCGCATACTTTATACGAAGAAATTAAGAATGAAATTGCACCTCCTGAGTTAGAAGGTATTGATGTCACGATTAAACTTGCCAATAGAGATACTATTTCAGCAATTGGAATTGTTAGAGATGTTGAAGTCTTGTGTGGGAAAACTAAATATCCTGCTGATTTTCTTGTTCTTACTTCTCTGCAAGATAGCTTTTGTCCCATTATATTTGGTAGACCCTTCTTGAACACTGTTAATGCTACCATAGATTGCACAAAGAATGTTGTTACTGTTGGCTTGGATGATATGGTTCATGAGTTTAATTTCTCTAAATTTAGTAAACAACATCGTGAGGAAGAATTACCTAGTAAGGATGAAATTATTGGTCTTGCTTCTATTGTTGTACCCCCTAGTGATCCTTTAGAACACTATTTGCTAGACCATGAAAATGTTATGTTCATGAATGAAAGAAGGGAAATAGATGAAGTATTCTTTAAATAGGAACCTATTCTGCAACATAATTTTCCTGTTGAAATTTTAGGGGATCCTCCTCCACCCAAGGGAGATCCCGTGTTTGAGCTTAAACCTTTGCCTGATAATCTTAAATATGCTTATCTTGATGAAAAGAAGATATATCCTATTATTATTAGTGCTCACCTTTCAGAGCATGAAGAAGAAAGATTATTGAAAACTCTGAAGAAGCACCGTGCTGCTATTGGATATACTCTTGATGATCTTAAGGGCATTAGTCCCACTCTGTGTCAACATAAAATAAATTTGGAAGCAGATGCCAAACCAGTTCGTGATCCTCAACGACGTCTGAATCCTAAAATGAAAGAAGTGGTAATAAAAGAAATACTAAAGCTTCTGGAGGCAGGTATAATCTATCCCGTTGCTGATAGTGAGTGGGTAAGTCCTGTCCATTGTGTCCCTAAGAAGGGAGGTATTACTGTTGTTCCTAATGATAAAGATGAATTGATTCCACAAAGAATTATCACAGGTTATAGGATGGTAATTGATTTCCACAAATTAAATAAAGCTACTAAGAAAGATCATTACCCCTTACCTTTTATTGATCAAATGCTAGAAAGATTATGCAAACATATACACTATTGCTTTCTAGATGGTTATTCTGGTTTCTCTCAAATACCTGTGTCGGCCAGAGATCAATCAAAGACGACTTTTACATGCCCTTTTGGTACTTTTGCTTATAGACGTATGCCTTTTGGTTTATGTAATGCACCTACTACCTTTCAAAGATGCATGATGGCTATATTCTTTGACTTTTATGAAAATATTTGTGAGGTTTTCATGGACGACTTTTCCGTCTATTGTTCCTCTTTTGATGATTGCTTGAGCAATCTTGTTCGAGTTTTGCAGAGATGTGAAGAAACTTATCTTGTCTTGAATTGGGAAAAGTGCCACTTTATGGTTAATGAAGGTATTGTCTTGGGGCACAAAGTTTCTGAAAGAGCTATGTTAAGTTGATAAAGCCAAGGTTGATTCTATTGAAAAGATGACATGTCCCAAGGACATCAAAGGTATAAGAAGTTTCCTTGGTCATGCCGGATTTTACAGGAGGTTCATTAAGGACTTCTCAAAAATTTCTCGGCCTATGAATAATTTATTGCAAAAAGATATACCATTTGTCTTTGATGATGATTGTGTAGAAGCATTTGAAATACTTAAGAAAGCATTAGTCACTGCACCTGTTGTTCAGCCACCTGATTGGAAACTACCCTTTGAAATTATGTGTGATGCTAGTGATTATGTTGTAGGTGTTGTTCTAGGGCAAAGAGTTGATAAGAAATTAAATGTTATTCATTATGCTAGTAAGACTCTAGACAATGCTCAAAGAAATTATGCTACTACTGAAAAAGAGCTTTTAGCAGTTGTATTTGCTTGTGATAAGTTCAGATCTTATATTGTTGATTCTAAAGTAACTATTCAAACTGATCATGCTGCTATGAAATATCTTATGGAAAAGAAAGATGCTAAACCTAGACTTATTAGATGGGTTCTCTTGCTACAAGAATTTGATTTGCATATTGTTGATAGAAAGGGAGCTGAGAACCCCATTGCAGACAACTTGTCTAGGTTAGAAAATATTCTTGATGACCCACTACCTATTAATGATAGCTTTCCTGATGAATAATTAAATGTTATAAGTACTTCTCGTAGTACTCCATTGTATGTTGATTATGCTAATTATATTGTTGCTAAGTTTATACCACCTAGCTTCACATACCAACAAAAGAAAAGGTTTTTCTATGATTTAAGACATTACTTTTGGGATGACCCACATCTTTATAAAGAAGGAGTAGATGGTGTTATTAGACGTTGTGTACCTGAGCATGAACAAGAACAGATCCTACGCAAGTGTCACTCCGAGTCTTATGGAGGACACCACGTTGGAGATAGAACTGCACATAAGGTATTGCAATCTGGTTTTTATTGGCCTACTCTCTTCAAGGATGCCAGTAAGTTTGTCTTGTCTTGTGATGAATGTCAAAGAATTGGTAATATTAGTAGACGTAAAGAAATGCCTATGAATTATTCTCTTGTTATTGATCCGTTTGATGTTTGGGGCTTTGATTATATGGGACCTTTTCCTGCCTCTAATGGATACACACATATTTTAGTTGCTGTTGATTACGTTACTAAGTGGGTAGAAGCTATTCCAACTAGTGGTGTTGATCATAACACTTCTATTAAAATGCTTAAAGAAGTTATTTTCCTGAGGTTTGGAGTCCCTAGATACTTAATGACTGATGGTGGTTCACACTTTATTCATGGTGCTTTCCGTAAAATGCTTGCTAAATATGATGTTAATCATAGAATTGCATCTCCTTATCACCCAGAGTCTAGTGGTCTAGTAGAGTTGAGCAATAGAGAGCTCAAATTAATTTTGCAAAAGACTGTTAATAGGTCTAGAAAGAATTGGTCCAAGAAACTTGATGATGCATTATGGGCTTATAGAACTGCATACAAAAATCCTATGGGTATGTCTCCGTATAAAATGGTTTATGGAAAAGCATGTCACTTACCTCTCGAACTAGAACATAAGGCATATTGGCTTATTAAAGAGCTTAACTATGATTTTAAACTTGCCGGTGAGAAGAGGTTATTTGATATTAGCTCACTTGATGAATGGAGAACCCAAGCTTATGAAAATGCCAAGTTGTTTAAATAAAAAGTTAAAAGATGGCATGACAAAAGGATACAAAAGCGTGAGTTTAATGTAGGTGATTATGTATTGCTATACAACTCTCGTTTAAGATTTTTTGCAGGAAAACTTCTCTCTAAATGGGAAGGCCCCTATGTTATGGAAGAGGTCTATCGTTCTGGTGCCATAAAAATCAACAACTTCGAGGGCACAAATCCGAAGGTGGTAAACGGTCAAAGAATTAAACATTATATCTCAGGTAATCCCATAAATGTTGAAACCAGTATTATTGAAACTGTAACCCCGGAGGAATACATAAGGGACACTTTCCGGAACGTTTCAGACTCTGAAAAGGAATAGGTATGTGGTACGGTAAGTAAACCAACTCCAAAACAATTTTTAAGGCAATATTTCTCCGTTTTGGAATATTTAGAAAAATAGAAAAATAAGTAGCTGTCCGGGAAGGACACGAGGGCCCCACGAGGGTGGTGGGCGCGCCCTACCCCCTGGGCGCGCCCCCTACCTCGTGAGCACCTTGTGTGCCTTCCGGACTCCATTTTCTTGCACGTTACGTATTTTGGTCGGTAAAAATTCATTATATATTCTCCCAAAGGTTTTGACTCCTGTATCACGCGAATATCCTCTATTTTTGTTTCGAGCTGTCCCATTGCAGATTAAATCAACCTGTGTTCCCAGGATTCGGAAGGAGAAAGCTATGTGGATGATTACTTAGCAAATCCAAAGGTCTATGGAGATGTGGAACATGATGGATGGACCACGGAGGAAGAAGAGGACTATGAACCCAAGGGGAAGGAGGAGACAAGCTCAGATGAAGATGAAGCACCATTACCTCAACCTGGGGACATGCACATGGAGTTCAAAAAGTCAAGTCTCCTTGATAGGGTAAAGAAACCCAAGTTCGAGTTTATCCCTTTTTGTCTCTTGCAGGAAAATAAGCAGGACCTATGCAAAAAGATATTAACCCTGGAGTGGGAGATTGATGATCCGAGGGATCAAAATGCCGTCCTCAAGCGCAAATTAAGGGAGAAGCCTAAGCCATCAACTAAGCCTACATCACCACCACCTTCTTCACCAACCAAGGAGATATAATCACATGGGTATGGGCACTCCCCTTGGCAACTGCCAAGCTTGGGGGAGGTGCCCCGGTATCGTATCACAATCACAACTCTTATCTTTACCATTTTTCTTAGTTCGGTCCTATTAGTAGTATCTTGATGTAGTAGAATAAAGTTTATGGCATGATCTAGTTTTGAGTTTTGCTTTATGATCTCCCTATGTAATCGAGTCCGTGAGCTATATATAATAAAGATTAGTGTTGAGTCAAGGGCTTGATTATTTTGCCATGATCTTGGATGAATAAAAGAAAGTAGAAAAGAACAAAAAGAAACAAAAAGTTCATATTGATCTTATTGAGAGTAATGACTTCACATAGAAAAGTATGATGATTAAAAGTTGTTGGGAGTTGGCAGACATAGCTTTGGTCATTGTTGCAATTAATAGGAAGTAATAAGGAAAGAGAGGTTTTCACATAGAGATATACTATCATTGACATCTTTTATGATTGGGATCACTCATTAAAATATGACATGCTAAAGAGTTGATGTTGGACAAGGAAGACAACGTAATGAGTTATGTCTTTCTTATATCTGAGATAAAGTATGTTGTCATGGATCCTCTAACTTGTTGAGCTTGCCTTTCCCCCTCATGCTAGCCAAATTCTCAGTACCAAGTAGAAATACTACTTGTGCTTCCAAATACCCTTAAACCAGTTTTGCCATGAGAGTCCACCATATCTACCTATGGATTGAGTAAGATCCTTCAAATAAGTTGTCATCGGTGCAAAGCAATAAAAATTGCTCTAAATATGTATGATTGATTGGTGTGGGAGAAATAAGCTTTATACGATCTTGTGATGTGGAAGTAATAAAAGCGACGGACTGCATAATAAAGGTTCATATCACAAGGGGCAATATAAAGTGATGTTCTTTCGCATTGAGATTTTGTGCATCCAACCATAAAATCGCATGGCAACCTCTGCTTCCCTTTGCGAAGGGCCTATATTTTATTATTATCTTCTACCTTATGCAAGAGTCATGGTGATCTTCACCTTTTATTTTTCATTTTATCCTTTGGCAAGCTCAGCATGTTGGAAGGAACATGATATATATATATATATATATATATATATATATATATATATATATCTAATTGGATGTAGGGGAGCATGAACCATTATTGTTGACATTACCCTTGAGGTAAAAGGTTGTGGGGCAAAACTATAAGCCCCTATCTTTCTCTGTGTCCGATTAAAACTCCGTAACCACAAGTATTGCGTGAGTGTTAGCAATTATGGAGGACTAAATGATAGTTGAGTATGTGGACTTGCTTTTTAGCTCTGACATAGACTCTTTCCGATGTTATGATAAATTGCAATTGCTTCAATGACTGAGATTATAGTTTGTCGGAGCCCAATAAGGTTTACGATTTATACTTTTGCATTGCGAATAGATCATCAATTGAACATAAGTAATCATATGACAAAATCTATATATGTTGCTGTTATGAGAATAATCATGATGCCTTCATGTCCGTATTTTATTTTTATCGAGGCCTCTACCTCTAACATGAGTACATATTTATTGTTATCGACTTTTCGCTTGAGGACAAACAAGGTCTAAGCTTGGGGGAGTTGATACGTCCATTTTGCATCATGCTTTTATATCGATATTTATTGCACTATGGACTGTTATTTCACTTTATGTCACAATACTTATGGCTATTCTCTCTTATTTAACAAGGTTTACATAAGGAGGGAGAATGCCAGCAGCTGGAATTCTAGGCTGGAAAAGGAGCAAATATTAGAGACCTATTCTGCGCAACTCCAAAAGTCCTGAAACTCCACGGAACATCTTAAAATAAATAAAGAAAAATCCATGCCAAAGATGAAGGCCAGGGGGCCACACCCTGCTCACGAGGGTGGGGGGCGCCCCCCTAAGGCGCGCCCCCTACCTCGTGGGCCCCCTGGTGGCTCTCCGACGTCCATCTTCTCCTATATGAAGGCTTTCGATGAGAAAAAAATAGGGAGGAACTTTTCGGGACGAGACTCCGCCGCCACGAGGCAGAACCTTGGCGGATCCAATCTAGAGCTCCGGCAGAGCTGTTCTGCCAGGGAAACTACCCTCCGGGAGGGGGAAATCATCACCATCGTCATCACCAACGCTCCTCTCATCGGGAGAGGGCAATCTCCATCAACATCTTCACCAGCACCATCTCATCTCCAAACCCTAGTTCATCTCTTGTATCCAATTCTTGTCTCAAAGTCCGGGATTGGTGCTAGTAGGTTGCTAGTAGTGTTGATTACTCCTTGTAGTTGATGCTAGTTGGTTTATTTGGTGGAAGATCATATGTTCAGATCCTATATGCATATTATTACCCCTCTGATTATTAACATGAATATGCTTTGTGAGTAATTACGTTTCTTCCTGAGGACAAGGGAGAAGTCTTGCTATGAGTAGTCATGTGAATTTGGTATTCGTTTGATATTTTGATAAGATGTATGTTGTCTAGCCTCTAGTGGTGTTACATCGACTACATAACACTTCACCATTATTTGGGGCTAGAGGAAGGCATTTGGAAGTAATAAGTAGATGATGGGTTGCTAGAGTGATAGAAGCTTAAACCCTAGTTTATGCGTTGCTTCGTAAGGGGCTGATTTGGATCCACATGTTTCATGCTATGGTTAGGTTTACCTTAATACTTTTGTTGTAGTTGCAGATGCTTGCAATAGAGGTTAATCATAAGTGGGATGCTTGTTCAAGTAAGGACAGCACCCAAGCACCGGTCCACCCACATATCAAATTATCAAAGTACCGAACGCGAATCATATGAACGTGATGAAAACTAGCTTGCCGATATTCCCATGTGTCCTCGGGAGCGCTTTTCCTATTATAAGAGTTTGTTTCGGCTTGTCCTTTGCTACAAAAAGGATTGGGCCACCTTGCTGCACTTTATTTACTTTTGTTACTTGTTGCTCGTTACAACCTATCTTATCACAAAACTATCTGTTACCACTTATTTCAGTACTTGCAGAGAATACCTTGCTGAAAACCGCTTATCATTTCCTTCTGCTCCTCGTTGGGTTCGACACTCTTACTTATCGAAAGGACTAATATAGATCCCCTATACTTTTGGGTCATCATTCTAGTTGGCACAAACACTAATTAAACACAAAAAAATATAACCAAAATAGAGGCTAAATAATTTATTTATTAAATAACAGCAAGGAATAGTATTGGGTTGTCTCCCAACAAGCGTTTTTCTTTAAATCCTTAAAGCTAGGCATTGATAATTTTAATGATGCTCACATGAAAGACAAGAATTGAAGCACAAAGAGAGCATCATAAAACAGGTGACAAACACATCTAAGTCTAACATACTTCCTATGCATAGGCATTTTATAGGAAAACAAATTGTCAAGGCAAGCAAAAACTAGCATATGCAAGGAAGCGGAAAGAGACAATAGCAATCTCAACATAACGAGAGGTAATTTAGTAACATGAAAATTTCTACCACCATATTTTCATCTCTCATAATAATTGCATGAGGGATCATAAGAAAATTAAACAAAATAGCTATCACACAAAACATTTTCAACACGATCCATATGCATGCAAAGTTTACACTCTTCCAAAATAGTGGGATTAACATTAACTAAAGTCATGACCTTTCCAAACCCACTTTTATCAAAAAGTCCATAAGATTGAACATTCTCTAAATATGTGGGATCTAAAGTTGACATTCTTCCAAACCCACTTTCAATAATATTGCAAACACTATTATCAATCTCATATTCATCATGGGGCTTAAATAAATTTTCCATATCATGAGAAGAATCACCCCAATCATGATCATTACAACAAGTAGTAGACATAGCAGAACTAGCATCCCCAAGCTTAGGGTTTTGCATATTATTAGCACAATTGACATCAAGAGAATTTATAGTAAAATCATTGCAATCATGCTTTTTATTCAAAGATCTATCATGAATTGCTTCATAAAGTAATTCATCACACTTTGTAAATTCATGAATTTCAAGAAAAACTTCAGAAAGATAATCTAGTGCACAAAACTCACTAGCAATTGGTTTATCATAATTGGACCTCTTAAAAAGATTAGCAAGCGGATGAGGATCCATAGATCTTAGGTTCTCTGTTTAGTAATAAATAAACAACTATTCTAACCATACGAGCAAACAAGAAGCAAGCGGACAAAAAGGGGCAAATAGAGAAAGAGAGGGAGGATAGAGAGAGAGGGCGAATAAAACGGCAAGGGTGAAGTGGGGGAGAGGAAAACGAGAGGCAAATGGCAACTAATGTAATGCGAGAGATAGGGATTGTGATGGGTACTTGGTATGTTGACTTTTTGCGTAGACTCCCCGGCAACGGCGCCAGAAATTCTTCTTGCTACCTCTTGAGCTTGCGTTGGATTTCCCCGAAGAGGAAAGGATGATGCAACATAGTAGCATAAGTATTTCCCTCAGTTTTTGAGAACCAAGGTATCAATCCAGTAGGAGGCCACGCTCAAGTCCCTCGTACCTGTACAAAACGATAGCTACTCGCAACCAATGCAATTAGGGGTTGTCAATCCCTTCACGGTCACTTACGAGATTGAGATCTGATAGATATAATATTTTTTGTATTTTTGGTATAGATATGCAAAGTGAAAAGTAAAAGGAAAAGTAAAAAAGCAAAGCAAGATTAAAGTGATGGAGATTGATATGATGAGAATAGACCCCGGGGCCATAGGTTTCACTAGTGGCTTCTCTCAAGAGCATAAGTATTCTACGGTGGGTGAACAAATTACTGTTGAGCAATTGACAGAATGGAGCATAGTTATGAGAATATCTAGGCATGATCATGTATATAGGCATCACGTCCGTGACAAGTAGACCAAAATGATTCTGCATCTACTACTATTACTCCACTCATCGACCGCTATCCAGCATGCATCTAGAGTATTAAGTTAAAAACAGAGTAATGCCTTAAGCAAGATGACATGATTTAGAGAGGTAAATTCAAGCAATATGAAATAAACCCCATCTTGTTATCATCGATGGCAACGATGCAATACGTACCTTGCTTCCCCTTCTGTCACTGGGAAAGGACACCGCAAGATCGAACCCAAAGCTAAGCACTTCTCCCATGGCAAGAACTACCAATCTAGTTGTCCAAACCAAACTGATAATTTGAAGAGACTTGCAAAGATAACCAATCATACATAAAAGAATTCAGAGAAGATTCAAATATTATTCATAGATAGACTTGATCATAAACCCACAATTCATCAGTCTCAACAAACACACCACAAAAAGAAGATTACATCGAATAGATCTCCACAAGACAGGGGGAGAACTTTGTATTGAGATCCAAAAAGAGAGAAGAAGCAATCTAGCTACTAAATATGGACCCGAAGGTCTAAGGTAAACTACTCACACTTCATCGGAGGGGCTATGATGATGTAGAAGCCCTCCGTGATGACGGCCCTCTCCGGCGGAGCTCCGGAACAGGCCCCAAGATGGGATCTCGTGGATACAGAAAGTTACAGCGGTGGAATTAGGTTTTTGGCTCCTGTTCTGATCGTTTGGGGGTACGTGGGTATATATAGGAGGAAGGAGTATGTCGGTGGAGCACCGAGGGGCCCACGAGGCAGGGGGCACGCCCTAGGGGGGGCGCCCCCACCCTCGTGACCGCCTATCTGATGCCTTGGCGTAGGGTCCAAGTCTTCTGGATCACGTTCGGTGAGAAAATCATGTTCCCGAAGGTTTCATTCCGTTTGGATTCCGTTTGATATTCTGTTTCTTCGAAACACTGAAATAGGAAAAAATAGCAATTCTGGGCTAGGCCTCCGATTAATAGGTTAGTCCCAAAAATAATATAAAAGTGGAAAATAAAGCCCAATATAGTCCAAAACAGTAGATAATATAGCATGGAGCAATCAAAAATTATAGATACATTGGAGACGTATCAGAGGTCCCAATCTTCAGAGTTGTGTTTAATTCTTTCCAATAAATCCCATTTTAATTCAATAGTCTTCATCATAAAAGAGCCAGCACAAGAAGTATTGAGCATAGTGCGATTGTTATCAGAAAGCCGAGCATAAATTTTTTGGATAATCATTTCTCTTGAGAGCTCATGATTGGGGCATGAATGTAACATTGATTTAAGCCTCCCCCAAGCTTGAGCCATGCTTTCTCCTTCGCGAGGCCAAAAATTATATATATAATTGCGATCACGATGAACAAGATGCATAGGATAAAACTTCTGATGAAATGCCAATTTCAATCATTTGTAGTTCCATGATCCCATATCATCACATAGCCTATACCATGTCAATGCATCTCCCTTCAAAGATAAAGGGAAGACCTTCTTCTTAATAACATCATCGGGCACATCTGCAAGCTTAATTCACAAACTTCATCCACATATATTAGGTGCTCATCAGGATGCATTGTTCCATCTCCTGCAAAAGGATTAGCTAGCAGTTTTTCTATCATACCTGAAGGAATCTCAAAGTAGACATTTTCATTTTTAGTAGGTTCAATAGGTTGAGGAGCAACTCTTTGCTCTACTGGTCGGGGTGAAGATACCCCGAACAAGCCCCTCAGAGGATTACTTTCCATAGTAACAAGTGACAGTAAATTTCACCACATTATATAAATTTTTCCTTACCAAATTCCACCTACCAACGGCGCTTCACTCCCCGGCAACGGCGCCAGAAAAGAGTCTTGATGACCCACAAGTATAGGGGGTCTATCTTTAAGGCATATCTCTCTCGATGTAGTTTTGGTGATTGATGACAACATATTTGCGGACTAACCTTGTGGTTTGAGCATTTCAGAGATCCTTTGGCTCGAGACGATTTCTTTCCCCTCGAAGTGTTTTTCAAGACGGTGTAACTCTTTCCTTTCTTGTTGGTGGATTAGTTTCGTAGGAGTCACCGTACTATCAAGAGGGGGTCTGCTTTGGTATGGCTAGGGTGGAACCATCACGTACACTTTCGTTTCACACCCTTTGGGCCTTCCCGCGTCATTGGAGGTCTTATTCCCTACTGTTTGGGCAGTCTTTAGCCCCAGCGGTAGTACCGCGGTGCCCAGCGGTAGTACTGCTTGTGTGTCCTCAGCGGCAGTACCGCAGCGGTGCCGGGCCACTACCGCCTCGACTCGAGGGGGGCACTTCTCGTGTTGTGTTGAGCGGCACTTGCAGCAGTAGTAGGTGCAGTAGTACCGCTCGAAAGCGATAGTACCGCCCTGCCACCATGGCAGTACCACGCTGGGCCTGTCCGGCAGTACCGCGCTGGGCCAGTCCCTCCTCTATCTTCAGGCCCTCTCTAGCTGGGTGGTAGTACCGTAAGGGGGAGCGGTAATACTGCTGGGTCCAGCGGTAGTACCACTGACCATTGCGGTAGTACCGCCCTCTGCGGGGCAGTTTAGTGGGGTAACGGTTGGATTGTTCCCCAAACTATAAAAGGGGGTCCCCTTCTTCTTCGTTGAACTACCTCTTCCCCCAAAAGCTCCATTATTGCTCCAAGCTCCATTTTCGCCCGATCTCTCTCTCTCTCTAGCCAACCAAACTTGTTGATATTCTCAGGAGTAGTTGGGAAGGCCCCGATCTACACTTGCACCAAGAGATATTTGATTCCCCCACTAATCCCTAGCGGATCTTGTTACTCTTGGGTGTTTGAGCACCCTAGACGGTTGAGGTCACCACGGAGCCATAGTCCATTGTGGTGAAGCTTCGTGGTGTTGTTGGGAGCCTCCGATTGAGTTGTGGAGTTTGCCCCAACCTTGTTTGTAAAGGTCCGGTCGCCGCCTCCAAGGGCACTAATAGTGGAATCACGGCATCTTGCATTGTGTGAGGGCATGAGGAGAATACGGTGGCCCTAGTGGCTTCTTGGGGAGAATTTTGCCTCCACACCGCTCTAACAGAGACGTAATTGCCTTCAAAAGGAAGGAACTTCGGTAACACATCCTCGTCTTCACCGGGTCCACTCTTGGTTATCTCTTACCTTTACTCGTGCAAGCTTATTAGTGTTACTTCTCTTGCTTGCATGTATATTCATTGTTGTTGCATCATATAGGTTGATCACCTAGTTGCACATCTAGACAACCTACTTTGATGCAAAGTTTAATTTGGTAAAGAAAAGTTAAAAATTGTTAGTTGCCTATTCACCCCCCCCCCCCCGTCTAGTCAACCATATTGATCCTTTCAATTGGTATCAGAGCCTCGTCTCTTTACTAAGGACTTTGCCATCTGAAGAGTATGGTTGACAGCATAGACGGTGTGGAGGAGCACTCCGGTGTAAATCCGATCTCGTCTACGGGTGATGGGGGAACCTCGATCTCCCGTGAGGAATTCAATGTGGCCTTGGAGATATTGAAAACCTCAATGACGACCGAGGTTGAAAGCATGTTTACTAAATTCATTGAAGGGCTTAAACTATCCACCACACCGTTGAAAGTGGGTGATCCCACCGACAAGGTGATGGATGCTATCTCCGACAAGGGGGAAGCTAGTAGTGAAAAGGCTCCTTCTTCTAGTGGTAAAAATGGCACCGACATCTTTGCCCATGTGGAACCACCACTTGTTTATGGTGGACCGATTCCTTCCACTCATTTGAATCATGCCAGTCCTCCCCCTAAGATGTGAAAAATGAGGACTTTGATTCTTGGGTTTATCGCTTTAAGCATCATTTAAATCATGTGAACAATAATCTTTGGAGAATCATTGAAGAAGGTTTCCATCCGCATGATCCAAGCAACTTCACTCCTCGAGAAGCCGCGGATAATCAATTCAATGAGAATGCTCTCTTCATCATTCAAGATGCAATTCCACCCGAAGATCTACCTCAACTTCGGCCCTTCTCCTTGGCCAAAGATGCATGGCTTTGTGTTGTCTCTCTCTACTGGGGAAGCGCAAGCATTCAACACTCCAACTATGAAGTAGTACAATATGAAGCCGATGAGTTTGCAATGAAAGAAGATGAAGAACCTCGTGAGCTTTATCGGAGAGTAACCAAACTCGCAGTCTCACTCCGAGATCACGGGAGCAAGGACATGGATGACAATTGGATGAAGCGCAAATTCCTCAAGGCGATGATGCCTTACCACAAGGCCATGTCCTCCGTCTTCGTCGAAGGCCGGACTTCCACACTTTGACCTCAAGTGAAGTGTTGGATGAGTTTGTGGCTATGAACATCTTGGACAAGACCGCCGACAATGCGGTGCTTCACTCTCAAAGGGCAAAGAAGCCCAACCTTGCATTGAAGTCCAAGGTTTGCGTTGAAGAAGAAGAAGAGGAAGAAGAGGAAAGGAACCCCGAAGATACAAAGTATGCCTATCATGAACACATGGCACTTGCTTCAAGGCAATTTTGGAGCAAGAAAAACTCAAGGCCAAACTTCAACAAGAACAACTCAAGTGGCACGAAGAGCAAGCAACATGTAAGGACTTGCTACAATTGTGGCAATGTGATTCATTTTGTTGTGGAGTGCCCGTATGAGAAGAGGGAAGACAATGGTGGCAAGCTCATTCGAAAGGACAAAGCCAAGTCTTTCCCCAACAAGAGCAACTTCACCAAGAAAACCCCTCACAAGGTGTTGGTGGTTCAAGAAGAGTACCATGAGGATGATGATGATGATGAAGATGGTGAGTCGGTTGCCATGGCCTCCGTTGCCATTGCAAAAACTCCACGAATATCTCTCTTCGACTCACCCAATGAGAACATCACCGCCAAGTGCCTCATGGCTAAAGCCACCAACAAGGTAACTCCCAACATCAAAGCTACCATCATTAATAATCCTTCCTTGACGGATTGCATTGATGAATGTGAGGGACCTAATGTGGAGGAAAATGAGTTTGAGTCCTTTATGGGTAAACTCAAGGGTAAAACCAAGAAGCATTTTGTTGCTCTCTTGGAACAACTTGGTGAAGCCAATGACGTGATCAAGGCTCACGAAGCTACTATCTCCAAGATGGAGGGGCATAGTCATGAATATGCCGATGAGATTTCGGATCTTTCCAATGCTCTTGAGGAAAAGCATGGTCTTCTTTTGGCTCTTGAGGAGTCACACAATGTTGATCATGCTAAGTTAAAGAAAGATTTGGATCATGCTCTTGTTGTTTCTCGTGTGCTAAACTCCGAGAAGGCCAAACTTGGGGTTGATCTTGCTAGACTCAAAGAGGATTTTGATCTACTTGACAAGGCTCACAAGGTCTTGAAGGGTGCTCATGCTGGCCTCAAAGAGTCTCATTATCAACTTCAAGTAAAGCTAAGCAAGGAGAAAGCCACTTTTCCTCGTATGATGTTAATTGATAATGCAAATGCTACTAACCCGTGTTGTGAGCATGTGCATCTTGTTGAGGAGAACGCTAAGCTAAAGGTGCAACTTGAGAAAGGTCTTGTGTCTTGCATACAAGGCGAGAAGAGCCTCAACGACCTCTTGACCAACCAAAAGGGAGTTGTGGGCAAGGAAGGGATTGGGTACGTGCCCAAGTCCAAGAACAAGAAGAAGAATGACAAGGCCAAACGACCTCCTCCTCTCAAGCAAACCTTTGTGAAGGAGGGTGAGGGTGCTACTAAGGAGAAGGAGAAAAACTCCCCTTCCCAACAAAGCCGGCAACTTTAACCCTTCCTATGTGTTGTGTCGCGCTAGAGATGGGCATGTTTATGCCAAATTTGTTGGTTCTCCTTATGAGTACATTGAATGGTCTATTTGGGTTCCTAAGACCCTTGTTACTAACATCAAAGGACCCATTACAAAATGGGTACCTAAAACCAAGCATTGATCTCTTGTAGGTGTTTGCTTCCGGTGGGGGATCATGGTTGCTCGATAGTGGAGCTACTAATCATATGACCGGAAGCAAGGACTTGGTGGTGGACGTGCAAAAGATTCCATCCATGCCCACCAATGTCGAGTGGGGTGATGCCTCATCTTCTAAGGTATTGGGACTCAGCAAAGTTGTCATTTCTCATGATCTTACGATCGAGAAGGTCATGCTTGTTGAGTCCCTTGCATACAATTTACTTTCCGTTCGTCAACTAGCACTCATGGGCTTTGCCACTTTCTTTGATATTGATTCCGTGGCCCTCTTGTGGAGCAAGACTCTTAAAGTAGCCTTTGTTGGGCATGTCGAGAACGGTCTCTATGTGATTAACTTTTCGAAGCGACCCACTAAGACCGCGACATGCCTAATGGCTAAAGTTGACGTGGGATGGCTTTGGCATCGCCGTTTAGCCCACGTCAATATGAGATCTTTGCAAAGTCTTCTCAAGGGGGACCATGTCCGTGGACTAACAAATGTTAGTTTTGCCAAAGATCGTGCTTGCAGTGCTTGCATCGAAGGAAAGCTACATGAGAAGGCTCACCCTCCCACGACTATCATCTACTCGAAGAGGCCTTTGGAGCTCCTTCACTTGGATCTCTTTGGACCTCCATCCTTTGATAGTCTTGGGGGTAGAAAGTATTGCTTGGTGATTGTAGATGACTATTCAAGATACACTTGGGTATATTTCTTCAAGAGGAAGAGCGAGACCCAAAAAATCGTCATCGACTTTGCAAATGAAGCTCAACGACAACACAATGCAAAGATCTTGACAATAAGAAGTGACAACGGCTCCGAGTTCAAGAACTACACCTTGGATGAGTTTTTGAGTGATGAGGGAATCAAGCATCAATATTCCGCACCTTATACCCCTCAACAAAATGGTGTAGCGGAGAGGAAGAACCGGACGTTGATGGATGCGGCAAGGACCATGATGGCGGAGTTCAAGTCTCCCTACAACTTTTGGGCCGAAGCCATCAACACCGCGTGCCATGCATCTAATCGGCTCTACCTCCGCAAAGGCTTGAACAAGACTCCATATGAGATACTCACCGGTAACAAGCCCAACCTCAAGTACTTCCAGGTGTTCGGGTGTAAGTGTTTCATTCTCAAGAAAGGTGTCTGTTTGTCTAAATTTGAGGCTAGAGCTTATGAGGGCATATTTGTTGGTTATGCTACAAACTCTCATGCCTACCGTGTTCTCAATAAGTCCACGAGACATATTGAGGAAACGTGTAACGTGGAGTTTGATGAGAATAACGGCTGCCAAGTGGAGCAAAGTGGTACTTGTGATGTAGGTGATGAAATTCCTCCCCAAGCCATAAGAAGAATGGGTATTGGTCATATCCTACCCATTGAGGAACCCCTTGTGGCCGAAGGAGAAGGACAATGTTCTACTCAAGTGGAATCTTCACAAACCCAAGACCCACACGCTTCGGAAGAACAAAGTGAGGCCCCTCAACCTCAAGAACAAGACCAAGGGCAAGATCAATCTCAAGATGGTGTTGTAACATCAAGTGATACCCAAGGTCAAGCTCCCTCCTCCGAGCAAGTTCAAGATCAAGAGCTTCCATGAGATCAAGAACAAGCTCAAGACGATGCTCAAGATGATCAAGTGACCACTCCTCATCTCACCACTGAGGAGGAATTGGAGCGTCGTGCCGCCAAGGTTGCTTCCAAGCTCTCCACCAAGGATCATCTCATGATGAATGTGCTTGGAAGCTTACGAAAGGGGGTAAGCACTCGTAGACAATTAGCAAACTATTGTGAACATCACGCGTTTGTATCTTGTGTTGAACCCCAAAAGGTCTATGAGGCGCTCGAAGATCCGGATTGACTCAATGCCATGCATGAAGAACTCAACAACTTCGAGCGCAACGAAGTGTGGAGATTGGTGCCAAGGCCAACGGGTAACCACAATGTCATTGGAATCAAGTGGATATTCAAGAACAAGCAAGATGCTCATGGGATTATCATTCGCAACAAGGCTCGTTTGGTATCACAAGGCTACTCCCAAGTTGAGGGTATCGACTACGGTGAAACCTTTGCTCCCGTTGCTCATCTTGAATCCATTCGCATGTTGATTGCATATGCTTCTCATCATAACTTTAAGTTACAACAAATGGATGTGAAGAGTGCTTTTCTTTACGGTCCTATTAATGAATTGGTTTATGTCAAGCAACCCCTCGGGTTCGAGGATCCCTACTTTCCCGATCACGTGTATCAACTCGATAAGGAACTCTATGGCCTTAAACAATCCCCATGTGCGTGGTATGACCACCTTACCAAGTTGTTACAAGACCGTGGTTTTGAAGTTGGGCTAATCGACCCCACTCTTTTTACCAAGAAGGTCAAAGGGGAGTTGTTTGCGTGCCAATTATATGTTGATGATATTATCTTTGGTTCCCCTAACAAAGCTTTCAATGAGGAATTTGCCGCTCTCATGACCTCAAAGTTCGAGATGTCTTCCATGGGAGATTTGAAGTTCTTTCTCGGGTTCGAAGTGAAGCAAAGGAGAGAAGGAACCTTCATCAACCAAGCCAAATACACTCAAGACATGCTCAAGCGATTCAAGCTAAGTGATGTCAATCCGGCTTCCACTCCCATGCCCACCAAGTGCCAACTAGACATTGATCCCAATGGTAAAGCGGTGGATCAAAAGGCATATCGTTCCATGATTGGCTCCTTGCTTTACCTTTGTGCATCTAGACCGGATATCATGTTGAGTGTGCAAATTTGTGCACGGTTTCAAGCTGCACCTAAGGAAAGTCACTTTGTGGCGGTCAAGCGAATCTTTCGATATTTGGCACATACCCCAAACTTTGGCCTTTGGTACCCAAGAGGAGCAAACTTTAAGCTTGTAGGTTATTCGGACTCGGATTGGGCGGGAGAAAAGTGGATAGGAAGTCCACTTCCGAAGGGTGCCAATTTCTTGGTTGCTCTTTGGTGAGTTGGTCTTCCAAGAAGCAAAGTTGTGTATCTCTCTCGTCCACGGAAGCGTAATATGTGGCCGTCGGTAGTTGTTGTGCACAACTTTTATGGATGAGGCAAACTTTAAAGGATTATGGTGTCACTTGTGACAAAGTGCCTCTTTGGTGTGACAATGAAAGTGCCATGAAGATTTCTCTCAACCCAGTGCAACACTTCAAGACAAAACTTATTGAGATTAGGTATCATTTCATCCGGGATCACATTAGGCGAGGGGAGATCGAGCTTAACTATGTCAACACTCATGATAACCTTGCAGATATCTTCACGAAGCCTTTGGATGAAGCAAGATTTCACGAGTTAAGGCGTGAGCTAAATATCATTGATTCGAGCAATGTGACTTGAACCCTCGCACACCCCACCTCACTCAACTTGTTGTCTAGTTTAGGTGTAGGCATGGACATAGGGGGAGTGTTGTTCTCTCAATGAACTTTCCCTCCCCACATAATGCATAAACTAACCAAACTCTTTCACATTAGTCATTTTTATGGTACTTGTTCTTCAAAGATGAGTGTTGGTCATGGGCCCAAGGTTAAAATCTTCGCGGCGCCATACCTCTGAACTCAAACATAGGTGGCCTCGGCCACCGTCCTCTCTTGGAGAGGTGTGTGTCCTCTTTCTTTTTGTCAGTTTTGTGTGTGTGTTCTCGTTTTGTCTCAGTTTCTTCTCCTGTGTTCTGCCCGGTTTGGTCGGCCCTTTTGGCGGCAGAGCGGTACTACCGCTTCGTGAGTGGTACTACCGCTGACAAGCGTCAAGCGGTACTACCGCCCACCCAAGCGGTACTACCGCTACGGGGCGGGCGGCGGGGGGTTATGTCGGGGCAGGGGGAGTTGCTTCTCCCCCATACCAATTCGCCCCCACTCATCGTTGCTCCTGCAACCTCTTGCCGCAGGAGGGGCCTGGCCGGCCGCCGTTTTCGTGCCGTCCCTCTCCCTTTCCTCCGGTGGAGTCGATCCCCACCATGTCCTCTTGCCATGGATGCCGGTATTGCCCCCGTTCCCGTTCTCTCATTGCCTAGATCTTGCATCTAGTTTTTAGTGGCAATAGGCATCGTTCTTCTCGTCTTTTGGCCAAGGCGAGGCTTGAGTAGGATGGAGATGGCTTCTAGGCACTGTGGATTGAAGTTTGGTAGGTTTCCTTTTGAATTTGGCATCTCCGGTAGTGCCGGATCTGACCACAGTAGTAGGGAACCGCCGTTCCCCATCTGGCGTGGTACTACCGCTCTCCTCAAGCGGTACTACCACTCAAGCGGTACTGGCGCTGTTGTGTCACGGTACTACCGCTCATGTGGTACTGCTGCTGTTGGGTCGCGGTACTACCGCTGGATGCCCAGTTCCATCTTTTCCTACCAAGCTTGGATCCTTGTTGTTTTGTTTGGTGGCCTATGCTCTTTCTTTCGTGTGTTTCTTTTGGTCGTGTGTTTTGGTTCCGGGTGATGATCATCCTGAGCAGCAGGTCCGCCGTGTCAACCCGGGTCGTGCAATGTCAAAGCGCTACCGCACTTCTGAGTCAGCGGGTGGTTCCTCTAGTACTCAACCGCCACCAACAGGCGCAACCTCAAGTGCTCCATCGTCACCTCAGCAGTCGAAGAGATCCGCCAACAAGCCAAAGGGAAAGACTGTGACTGAGATGACTGCCAAGGAGTTTTGGCAAAGTGTCGCCACAACCCCTATGAGGAAGACCAAGATCCCACTTTGGTCAACCACCCGTTCTGGAACCGCTTTCAGTTTTCCATCTATTTTGATGTGATCAAGGCTAAGAAGAATCTCTATGTTGATGTACACTCCATCGACATGGATGCTATGGAGAAGCACCCTGAGTACTTTGGCGAAGCCCTTCAGATGTGTTCTCAGCTGAACATTTTCAGAATCATGCAGTTCAACAAGGATTTTAATGCAGATTTGGTGGCTCAATTCTTTGCTACTATTCATCTTGGAACTGATGCTGACAGGACACTGACTTGGATGACCAATGGCAAGTTTCTTTCCGTCAAGTGGAAGGCCTTCATGGAGTTACTTGAGGTGGAAGATCACGGGCGTGAGACTCCAGTCGGCTTCCGCCCTCACCACAATGCTACCTCCACTCACAAGCAAGCCCTCTGGCCCTACTGTACTATGAAGGTTCACCCTATGACTAAGAAGGAAACCTATGAGCTGTCTGCCTTTCTGGACATCCTTCATCGTGTCTTCCGAGAGACTCTTTTCCCTCGCATCGGGAATCTGGATATGATCCACTCCTATCTCGTGGACATGCTTCTATTCTGCCAGCATGAGAAGGAAGCAAACACTGGAGAGTGCCTAGACATTTCTCATGTTATGTGGTCTGAACTTCTCTCTGCCGTTTCTAAGCGCAAGTGCCCAATCTATGGTCCATTCATCATGCGACTCATTGAGAAGGCCTGGGCACGTGTCTATCCCAAGGAGGTGTTGGAAACTGGAGAATTGGTTTCTCATGAGATCAAGCGTCTGAGGAAGAAGGAAAATTGGGGCACCCCAGCACCTAAACTAGGGGGTCCATCTACTACTGCTGACATGGAGATCGAGGGGGGGGGGGCTGTGGCCGATGATCACAATGAGGACTTTGGGCCTTCTAGTGCAGAACCCTCTTGGGCAAAGAAGCTTAAACGCAAGATGAAGAAGCTCTTCTGCATGGAGTCTCATGGTTAGTACATGACTCATGTGGCTGAGAAGCAGGCCAGGGGGCGTCACAAGGAGCTCGTGCGTTATCTGGGTGCGACCGTTGCTAGCGGTTTTGAGGGACATATCACTGAAGAGGAGGAATGGATTCAGCAGCACTGTCCGTGGACCGATTCAGACACCGAGTAGTTTCCGACTGAGGATGGCAGTGCAGATGACCCTGCCAGGATGTGACGAGGTTGCTATCACCTGGAGCCGTAGCTTCGCTCTTTGCCCTTTTGGTGTCTTGCTGCCAAAGGGGGAGAGAGTTTAGGGATTTGTGTTGTTGCCGTGTTGAGAGTGTGTCTTTGTGGTTTGTGGTGTCTTGTGTTTTCTCGTCGTTTTGCTTGGTTTGGTTTGGTGCCAGTGAGACCTAAGTTCTAGACATATGGTGCGAGACATATGCTACCCTATCTTTACCTTATTATCTATGTCTATTCAGTACTGTAGTATCTTATGAGTTGCATGCTTACCATGTTCAATGCCCTGCTCTCTTGTATCCTGTGCTTAGAACTTTTGGACTATAAAATATAGGGGGAGTGTTGATCCGAATGTGTGTGCCTTGCATTCCAAAGGCACTACTAACTAGGTGCACACATTCAGGGGGAGCCCATCTATATTTTGTAGTTCTAAGTATCCTTACTTTTATGTCTTTTCCCTGTGCAAATCCCTGGTTGTCATCAATCCACCAAAAGGGGGAGATTGTTAAGGCATATCTCTCTCGATGTAGTTTTGGCTATTGATGACAACATATTTGCGGACTAACCTTGTGCTTTGAGCATTTCAGAGATTCATCCTTTGGCACGAGACGATTTCTTTCCCCTCGAAGTGTTTTTCAAGACGGTGTAGCTCTTTCATTTCTTGTTGGTGGATTAATTTCATAGGAGTTACCGTACTATCAAGAGGGGGTCCACTTTGGTATGGCTAGGGTGGTACACTTTCGTTTCACACCCTCTGGGCCTTCCCGCATCGTTGGACGTCTTATTCCCTGTTGTTTGGGCAGTCTTTAGCCCCAGCGGTAGTACCGCGGTGCCCAGCGGTAGTACCGCTTGTGTGTCCTCAGCGGCAGTACCGCTGCGGTACCAGGCCCCTACCGCCTCGACTCGAGGGGGGCACTTCTTGTGTTAGGTTGAGCGGCACTTGCAGCAGTAGTAGGTGCAGTAGTACCGCTAGAGAGCGGTAGTACCGCCCTTCCACCGCGGCAGTACCGCGCTGGGCCTGTTCGGCAGTACCGCGCTGGGCCTGTCCCTCCTCTATTTTCATGCCCTCTCTGGCTAGGCGGTAGTACCGTAAGGGGGAGCGGTAGTACAGCTGCCCACTGTGCTAGTACCGCCCTCTCCGGGGCTGTTTAGTGGGGTAACAGTTGGATTGTTCCCCCCACTATAAAATGGGGTCCCCTTCTTCTTCGTTGAACTACCTCTTCCACCAAAAGCTCCATTATTGCTCCAAGCTCTATTTTCGCCCGATCTCTCTCCCTAGCCAACCAAACTTGTTGATTTGCTCGGGAGTAGTTGAGAAGGCCCCGATCTACACTTCCACCAAGAGATATTTGATTCCCCCACTAATCCCTAGCGGATCTTGTTACTCTTGGGTGTTTGAGCACCCTAGACGGTTGAGGTCACCATAGAGCCATAGTCCATTGTGGTGAAGCTTCGTGGTGTTGTTGGGAGCCTCCGATTGAGTCGTGGAGTTTTCCGCAACCTTGTTTGTAAAGGTCCGGTCACCGCCTCCAAGGGCACCAATAGTGGAATCACGGCATCTCGCATTGTGTGAGGGCGTGAGGAGAATATGGTGGCCCTAGTGGCTTCTTGGGGAGCATTGTGCCTCCACACCGCTCTAACGGAGACGTACTTCCCTTCAAAAGGAAGGAACTTTGGTAACACATCCTCGTCTTCACCGGGTCCACTCTTGGTTATCTCTTACCTTTACTTGTGCAAGCTTATTAGTGTTACTTCTCTTGCTTGCATGTATGTTCATTGTTGTTACATCATATAGGTTGCTCACCTAGTTGCACATCTAGACAATCGACTTTGATGCAAAGTTTAATTTGGTAAAGAAAAGTTAAAAATTGTTAGCTGCCTATTCACCCCCCCTCTAGTCAACCATATCGATCCTTTCACTTTCACTATCATAGTCCTTTCGATAAGTAAGAGTGTCGAACCCAACGACGAGCAGAAGGAAATGATAAGCGTTTTTCAGCACGGTATTCTCTACAAGCACTGAAATTATAGGTAACATATAGTTTTGTGATAAGATAATTTGTAATGAGCAACAAGTAACAAAAGTAAATAAAGTGCGGCAAGGTGGCCCTATCCCTTTTGTAGCAAGGTACAAGCCTGGACAAATTCTTATATAGAAAAAAGCGCTCCCGATGACACATGGGAATTATCGTCAAGCTAGGTTTCATCTATTGCAAAAGCATCCCACTTATGATTAACCTCTATTGCAAGCATCTGCAACTACAACAAAAGTATTAAGGTAAACCTAACCATAGCATGAAACATATGGATCCAAATCAGCCCCTTACGAAGCAACGCATAAACTAGGGTTTAAGCTTCTGTCACTCTAGCAACCCATCATCTACTTATTACTTCCCAATGCCTTCCTCTAAGCCCAAATAATGGTGAAGTGTCATGTATTCGACGTTCACATAACACCACTAGAGGAGAGACAACATACATCTCATCAAAATATCGAACGAATACCAAATTCACATGACTAATAGCAAGACTTCTCCCATGTCCTCAGGAACAAACGTAACTACTCACAAAGCATATTCATGTTCATAATCAGAGGGGTATTAATATGCATATAGGATCTGAACATATGATCTTCCACCAAATAAACCAACTAGCATCAACTACAGGGAGTAATCAACACTACTAGCAACCCACATGTACCAATCCCAGACTTGGAGACAAGAATTGGATACAAGAGATGAAGTAGGGTTTTAGAGGAGATGGTGCTAGTGAAGATGTTGATGGAGATTGAACCCCTCCCGATGAGAGGATCGTTGGTGATGACGATGGCGATGATTTCCCCCTCACGGAGGGAAGTTTCCCCGACAGAACAGCTCCGCCAGAGTCCTAGATTAGTTCCACCAAGGTTCCGCCTCGTGGCGGCGGAGTCTCGTCCCGAAAGCTGGCTTATGATTTTTTCCTCATCGAAAGACTCCATATAGCAGAAGATGGGCATCGGAGGGCCACCAGGGGGGCCACGAGGCAGGGGGCGCGCCCAGGGGGTAGGGCGCGCCCCCCACCCTCGTGGGCAGGGTGTGGGCCCCCTCCAGAACTTCTTGCACTCAGTATTTTTTATATATTCTGAAAATGACTTCCGTGAAGTTTCAGGACTTTTGGAGCTGTGCAGAATAGGTCTCTAATATTTGCTCCTTTTCCAGCCCAGAATCCCAACTGCCGACATTCTCCCTCTTTATGTAAACCTTGTAAAATAAGAGAGAATAGGCATAAGTATAGTGACATAATGTGTAATAACAGCCCATAATGCAATAAATATCGATATAAAAGCATGATGCAAAATGGACGTATCAGTACCAAGCGCGCGGAGCCTGCTTGAGTCCATACAAGGACTGCGAGAGCAGGCACACGTGGTCGGGAAGCACCGGGTCAACAAACCCGGTGGGCTGCTGGAAGAAGACCTGCTCCTCGAGGTGACCATGGAGGAAGGTGTTGGAGACATCCATCTGGTGCACCGACCAAGCACGGGAGACCGCAAGGTGAAGAACCGTGCAAATAGTGCCGGGCTTGACGACTGGAGCGAAGGTGTTGGTGAAGTCGATGCCAGCACGATGTCTGAAGCCCCGAACGACCCAACAGGCTTTATAGCGATCAAGAGTACCATCAGGACGGAGCTTGTGTTTGAAGACCCACTTCCAGGTAATCATGTTGGCGTGCCGGGGACGGGGAACAAGCTACCACGTCCGGTTGCGCAACACGGCGTCAAACTCCTGTTGCACCGCATCCATCCAGAGCGGGTCACGAAGAGCGGCTCGGACGGAGGATGGCAATGGTGACGGCACAAATGTGGATGCCGCATGGACGTAGTCATCTACGGCGTAGCACGAGCTCGGGCGAAAAACGCCTGTACGGGCGCGGGTGACCGGATCAAACACAGGTGCCAGGGGTGCCGAGGAGGCTGGGGGCGCCGGGGGCACCGGGGGTGTCAAGGGGTGGCGTGGAGGCTGCGGGCTCCGGGGGGCCGCGAGGGTCACAGCGGCCAGGACCGCGGCTGTAGGAGGTGCCGCATGAGGGGGGCACGCCTCAAAGCCAGGGGCGGGCCAAGAGAGGCGCGCAAGCACCCTATGAGCGGCGTCGAGGAGCCCGCGTCACCGGTGGCGGGAGGAACAGCCGGAGGTACCTGCTGAAACGGAAACACATGCTCAACAAAGTAAACATGCCGGGAAGTGAACACATGGTGGGAGACGGGATCGTAGCACTGATATCCCTTGGAGTTGGAAGGGTAGCCGATGAAGATGCAAGCGACAGAGCGAGGTGCGAGTTTGTGAGGAGCGGAGTCCGTAGTGCTAGGATAGCAAAGGCACCCGAAAATACGCAAGTCATCATAAGATGGGGGCATACCGAAGAGAAGATGGTGAGGTGCATAGTTCCACCGTGGGCGGCAAGGGCGAAGGTTAAGGAGAAGTGAAGAAGTAGCGAGTGCATCCGGCCAGAAATGAGGCAACACATTAGCATGGAACATGAGCGTCCGAATGCAGTCGTTCAAAGTGCGTAGGACGCGTTCGGCTCAACCGTTCTGTTGTGAAGTATACGGGCATGTGAGACGAAAAATTGTGCCGTGGTGCGACAGAAAAGTGCGGAAAGCAAGATTGTCGAACTCTTTTCCATTGTCAGTCTGAAGAGCAAGGATGGGACGCCCAAACTACGTGCTACCATAGGAGTAAAAAGCTGACAAAGTGGAGAGTGCATCCAACTTTCATCGTAAAGGAAACGTCCACACATAGTGAGAATAAATCATCAAGAACAACCAAATAATATAAATATCCCGAATTACTAGGAACCAGAGAGGTCCACACATCGCTACGAATCAACTGAAAAGGAAAAGAAGCTATGGTGGTGGAGTTATTAAACGAAAGGCGAACATGTTTGCCGACACGACAGGCATGATAGATGTGATCCTCTATCTTATTACAACTGAAATTAAAACTCCTGAGAATATGACGAAGTGTGACGGGGTTGGGATGACCCAAACGAGCGTGCCAGAGATCGACGCCGGCAGAGAGAGCAATCGGTGCGGTGGTGGAGGTGGACGGCGGATGCACTGGATAGAGCTCGTCAAGGCTGTCACATTGGTGAAGTACCATCCTGGTTCGAGCATCCTTGACACAAAAACCAATCTTGTCAAATTCAACAGTAACAGGATTTTCACGAGTTAAACAACGAATGGAAACAAGACTCTTAATAAGATGAGGTGACACAAGTATGTTAGACAAAGTAATAGGCATAGAAGTAGAAGGAAAAGAAGTGTGCCCGACATGTGTGATAGGTAGTGTGGAACCGTCGCCGACAATGATGCGGTGGTCGGTGGTGACAGGAGTGAAGGAGGTAAGATTACCAGGATGAGCAAACATGTGATCCGTAGCCCCGGTGTCCATGTACCAATCATAGCCTCAAGTGTAGTTGTTCGGCGTAGGCGTGGCGTGTAGCGCGGCGAGGAGCGCCGGATCCCAAGGTGCCGGTGGCAGGGATGGCGAGGGCGGCGGCGGGGCCGCAGGGAGACCGTAGGCGCCGCTCATCTGCGGCGGCGGGTATCCTTCGTACGGCTGTGGAGCCACGTAGTACGCCTAGTGCGCTGGTGGGCGTGGCACGGGAAGCGTCGGTGTAGGAGCCCGTGGAACCGCCATGGTGCATGCATGGACGACACCGGTCCAGGGGTTATAGCCGGAGGCCCATGGGGGAGGCACCTGGAGCAGATGCGGCACCTGAAACTGCTGTTGCTGCTGGCTAGCTTGCTGCCTCTTTTGCTGCTGTTGCTGACCACCACGGCGGCCACCGCGCCGGCCCCCGCGGCACTTGTCAGCGGGAGGAGCGGGGGGACGCGGGCGGCTGGGGGGCCGAAGGCCCGCCGCAGGTGGTGTCGGCGGCGAGGGCGGTGTGGATGGCGCGCGTCTTCACCTGCATCATCCGCCGCTCCTCCAAGCGGAGGTACGCAACGAACTTGGCGAAGGACATGTTGGGGATGAGGCTGAGGTTCCCCGCGGCGTTGCCGAAGTCCTCGCTGAGCCCGGCGGTGAGCGTGTTGAGGAGGAGGTCATCATCGACCTTGGCGCCGATATCGCAAAGCTCGTCTGCGAGAGTCTTAAGGCAGCGACAATAGTCGTCGATGGAGGTGTTGTCCTGATGACACCCAAAGAACTCATGTTGCAGAAAAACGCGATGTTGGAGCTTGTTGTCGGTGAAGAGCCCGTTCAGCTTGGTTCACACGGCGTAGGCATCATCACCGTCCGTCACGACCGTTTGGAAGAGGTCGGGCATGATGGTGAGGAAAAACCAGCGCATGATCGTGGTGTCGATGGTGGACCACTCGTGAAACTCGGGAAAAGGCTGGAGTCGACGGTGCCGTCCACGTGGTCCATGAGATGATACTCCTGGAACACGAGGGAGAAGTACGTCTTCCACGAGTGGTAGGAGGAGTCCGCCTGGGAGAGACAAACCGGCACCCGCTCGAAGATGTTGAGTCAGCGGATGTCGTTGACATCGGGAGGGTTGGCTTCGGTGAATGGGTTGGATTTGGTGGACACGGAGAAGGTGACGGACGACATGACAAAGCGACTCGGCGGCTCGGGTAAGCGGCAGTGGGTACTGGCGAGGCGAGCAGACGAGGCATGTGGCTGGTGATCGGATGGGACAGGCGGGCTCGCGGCCGGATCGGGAGTAGCGTTGGCGTGTAGCGGCTGGCGAGGAGACGAGGCGCGAGCGGGCTGGCAAAGAGACGGGACAGCGTTGGCGCGTAGCAGCGTGCAACCTGGTTGGCTGTGTGCGCGAGCGGGAGCGGGCAATCGCGTGGGTGAGCGAGCGGCCAGGCTGGCAGTTCGTGCGAGTGTGGGCGGTAAGGGAGCGGGTGCTAGCGAGCGGCTCGGGACAGGCGGGTAGCAGCGGCGGCGGCGCGGAGGAGCGCGGCGGCGGCAGCGGAAGCTAGGATAAAAACCTAAACCTAAAAAACTGATACCATGTAGATGTATGAATTTCATGACATATGTATTGGGTGCAATGTGCACGGTATATATAAGTACAAGGTGGGACCTCTACCTCTATACAACAAACTAGAGAGGTGGGCCTAGTCAATATACATGCACAAATAACATACTCAACACCTTGTTTTGAGTTTCGCCGAAAAGGAAAACCAAACGGAGTCCAATTGACCTGAAACTTCACGGAACTTATTTTTGGACCAGAAGAAGGGCATGGAGTAAAAGAGTTGGGCCAGAAGAGTCCCAGGCTGCCCATGAGGGTGGGGGCGCGCCTCCCTACCTCGTAGACATCCCGGAGACCCCCCTGACTTGTTGTCGACGCCAAAACCTTTTTTATATACTGAAACTTCCAGAAAGAAACCTAGATCGGGAGTTCTGCCGCCGCAAGCTTCTATAGCCACCGAAAACCAATCTAGACCTGTTCCGGCACCCTGCCGGAGGGGGGAAATCCCTCTTCGGTGGCCATCTTCATCATCTCGGCGCTCTCTATGATGAGGAGGGAGTAGTTCACCCTCGGGGCTGAGGGTATGTACCAAGAGCTATGTGTTTGATCTCTCTCTCTCTCTCTCATGTTCTTGATTCGGAACGATCTTGATGTATCGCGAGCTATGCTATTATAGTTGGATCTTATGATGTTTATCCCCCTCTACTCTATTGTAATGGATTGAGTTTTCCCTTTGAAGTTATCTTATCGGATTGAGTCTTTAAGGATTTGAGAACACTTGATGTATGTCTTGCATATGCTTATCTGTGGTGACAATGGGATATCACGTGATCCACTTGATGTATGTTTTGGTGATCAACTTGCACTACAAAAAAAGACACATCCGTGACATTTTGGGCTGAACGAAATTTTTTTCTGTCATACATATGACACTTCTATGACGATAATTGTGACAAAACCTGGTATCATCATAGATGTGGTGGGCTCCTACTTCTATGACAAAAAATCATGACAGAAAATGGGCTTTTCATCCTAGGCAGGCCGGAGATGCAGCTGCATGACACTCTTTGGGCCGTCCATGATGGAAAAAACCGTGGTAGAAGCGAGGGGGAGGAAATTTCGGGGAGTTCCTGGTTATGGTGGGAGGTCGGGGGCCGAGCGATGCGTGTTTCTCTCGTACACGTATGCGTTTGTGTGCGAGGCATTGGCTCTAACTAAACCCGAGCGAGGCGTTCGGCTCAAACTGAACCCGAGCGATTGCACTGCAGGCTACGCATTACTGAACCCGAGCGATCGATCGATGGCTGTTAACTGAACCCGATCGAGCGATTCCTTCGCTACTGTTGCTAACTGAAGCCGATCGATTGGATGAACAGTGAGCGTTGCAGAGGGGGGGGGTTGGATGAACAGTGAGCGGTGGAGTTTCCTCTGGATGAACAGGACCCCGTGGTGTGGTGGGGGGCTGGATGAACAATAGACGGTGGAGGGGTGCCCGTGGAGGGTGGTTGAACAGGACCCCGTGGTGTGGAGGGCTGGATGAACAGTAGACGGTGGAGGGGTGCCCGTGGAGGGGTGGTTGAACAGTAGCCGGTGGAATTGCGCGCGGTGGAGGCTAGATGAACAGGAGCCCGTGGAGGCTGGAGGAGGTCGAGTTAGCCCGTGGAGGCTGGAGGAGGTCGACGGTGGAGATGAACAGTATCCCGTGGAGTCCCGTTTTGCGCTACGCCACACCCCTCCCGATGAACAGGACCCTCGTTTTGACCGTAGGAGGTTCGTTTCCTCCGTTTTGCGGTACGCCAGATCCCTCCTGATGAACAGGCCCCCATTTCGAACGTGGCCGGTCGAACACAAGGCCGTTTCCTCCGTTCTGCGGTACTCCAGGCCTCGTTCCGTTGAACACGATGAACACGACCACGCATTCAGTTCCGACCCAGCCGGTTGGCTCCCACGCGTTCCGTTGCCTCCCGATGAACACGACGCATCCGTTACACCCCCATGAACAGCATTCAGTTGCCTCCCCATGAACACGAAGCATTCCGCTGTCCTCCGATGAACACGACGACGATGTTGTTTCTCCGTTCCGACCCAGCCATGTACACGAGCCCTGGCTATACGTATGCATGAGTAGGCGTTCGAGACCCCCCCGTATGTACACATACGTGGCCGTATTTTCTTTCTTGCACCCTGGCCGTTGTACGTACGTGTACATGCTACGTGCGCGCCTCTACTACGACACGTGCACGCCTCTACATCCACCAGTATATATGTACGTACACGTTCGCGTCCAGAATGACAACGCTACGTACGCTTCGAGCAGGTGGGTCCCGACTGTCAGCACTTCCTTGCGTGCGAAGATGTAGCTGGTGGGTCCCAGTAGTCAGGGGGAAATGTTTTTTTCGCGAAATATGGTGGCCCGTCCG
This sequence comes from Triticum aestivum, assembly GCF_018294505.1. Classification (NCBI taxonomy): domain Eukaryota; kingdom Viridiplantae; phylum Streptophyta; class Magnoliopsida; order Poales; family Poaceae; genus Triticum; species Triticum aestivum. The sequence continues at coordinate 178,658,918 of NC_057809.1, forward strand.
GTGGGTCCCCACTGTCAGGTGGAGGAATAATTATTTTGCACGTAATAAGGAGGCACTTCCTTGCTGCGGCCATGGACCTAGCTGTCAGCCTCTCCACGTACAGTCCACGTCCGATGGAAGCCGTTCCTTGACCACGTTGACCACACCGCGCCGAGAGCACCAGGGCGGTGGACGACGGCGAGGCCTAGGAAGGGGACGACGCGGAGCCGGGGAAGATGCGGCAGTGGATGCCCACGCGTAGAGGAGTATGAGGGTTCACTGGTTTGCTGCGGTGTGAGGCTGCCGTCGCCGCAGAATAACATGGGGTGTGGGTGAGTAGAGGGATGGCCTGGCCAGCGGTGGGAGTAGTAGGGGGCGGTGAGGCCTCCGCCGCATCGCAGCCGGCCATGGGAGGCAGGAGCACGAGGCATGACCGGCGCTGGTTTGGGCGGCTAGAGCAAGAAGACCAGAGGTTGAAGAAGCACTACGGCCGTTGGATGGACATCGTACGGTCATTGGAGCTCGAATCGTGCATATTGACTAAGTTGACCAAGCCATCCGTCCCCGTTAACTTAGTAGGCCCACAAGTCAGCCTGCCACTATACTGGGTCCCACCTAACAGGGGGAGTATTCATTTTTTTGTGCGTAATAAGGAGGCACTTCCTTGTGTGCGAAGATATAGCTGGTGGGTCCTAGCTGTCAGTGGCGGTAATGTTTTTTTTGCGAAATACAAAGGTCCTTTCGGTGGGTCCCTGATGTTAGGTGGAGGAATCATTATTTTGCGCGTAATAAGGAGGCATTTCCTTGCGTGCGGCCGTGGACCCAGCTTCGGCCTCTCCACGTACAGTCCACTTCAGATGCATGTCGGTCGGTGACCACGTTGACCAAGCCGCGCCGAGAGCACTAGGGCGGTGGACAACGGCGAGGCCTAGGAAGGGAACGACACGAAGGCTGGGAAGACTTGGAAGTTGTTCCCCACACGGAGGGGAGTACGACTGTACGAGGGTTTACTGGTTCGTCTGTCGTCGCCGGAGAATAACAACATGTGTGGGTGAGTAGAGGGATGGCTAGGCCAGCGATGGGAGTACAGTGGGGCAGTGAGGCCTGCGCAGCAGCAGAGCCGACCGCGGGGAGGAGGGAGCAGGCAGTCCCGCCGGCGCTTGTTTGTGCGGCTGGAGCAGGAAGAGCATAGATTGAAGAAGCACGACGGCCGTTGGATGGCCATCCAACATCGACTGCTTGTGCATCAACCTTTTTTAGGAAAGCCTCAAACCTGTGGGAAACAGCATACAACCCATCTGCCATTATTTCTAATAATTTACAGCCCATTTGCTAATTATTAAGGTTTTTTTGGAGCCCATATTCTTTTTGTTAGCATTACAGCCCATATTGTGGCCACGGTTAAAAAATTATACGAAATTTTGCATATTTCGGTGCAGTCCAAACTGTTTTTAATCCCGAAATTTCGACTCACATTCAAACTGATTTGAAAAATAAATGTATATCAATATAAAATCCAATAAATTCTCCACGCATAAAAATTAATGTAATTTAAAATCTCAAAATGAAAAAAAGATATTTGAAACTAATTGTCGGTTTGATGTGTTTTAAAAATGTACAACCCATTTCTCATTACTAATGGGCCATTTTCTCGGCCAGCCGAATGAAAGCTCTCCTCGTCTTGAAAGATTTGCAGCCCAACAGGCCTGACAAAGCGACTTACTTGGCAAATCACAAAAAAACTGGGCTGTGGCCGTGGACCCGGCTGTCAGCCTCTCCACGTACAGTACTCTTCCGATGGAATGTCATTGACCACGTTGACCACGCCGTGTCGAGAGCACCAAGGAGGTGGACGACGGCGGGGCCTAGGAAGGGGACCACTCAGAGCCGGGGAAGACGTGGCAGTGGATGCCCACGCAGAGAGGAGTACGAGGGTTCACTGGTTCGGCTGCGGTGTGAGGCTGCCGTCGCCGCAGTGCCTCGCTAGCGGTGGGAGTAGTAGGGGCGATGAGGCCTCAACGGCAGCACAGCCGGCCATTGGAGGCAGGAGCATGCGGTCTCCCCGACGCTGGTTTGGGCGGCTGGTGCAAGAAGAGCAGCGATTGAAGAAGCAGCAGGATCGTTCGATTCAAATTGAATGGTTACTGCTGCTAGAATCGTTTGTTGACTAAGTTGACAAGCCCTGCGTACACGTCAACTTAGTAGGCCCACAGGTCAGCCTCCCAACCGGTGCGCCCCAGATGTCAGTGGGAGGAATCATTTTTTCACGTAATAAGGAGGCAGTTGATTGCGTGAGGCCAGGCCAGTGGAGGGAGTAGGGTGGGCCGGGGAAGCCTGCGCGGCATCACAGCGGGCCACAAGAGGAGGGAGAGGCAGTCCCGCCGGCGCTAGTTTAGGCGGCTGGAGCAGGAAGATTAGAGATTGAAGAAGCACATCGGCCGTTGGCTGGACATCCAACAGTCACTGCTGCTAGAATTGTGTGTTCACTGACAAAGCCTTGCGTAAACAAGTCAGCCTCGAAATCTGTGGCGTGTACAGCCCATTTGCTATTATTTTTATAATTTTTACTCATTTTCTAATTCATATGGAATTTATTGCAGCCCGTTTTCCATTTTTAGAATTTCTGACCATTTTCTGGTCAGTACCAGGGTCAAAAAATTAACTTAATATGTGGGAAATTTTGAAAAAATTCGCAAATTTTTGCTGGGGAGCGAAATATTCTTAATCCAAAAATTAATAGCCATACTAAAACAAATTTAAAAATAAATTAGTACTATGTCATGTTAAATCCAATGAAATACGTATAAGATATCAGTGAAGAACAAAAACAAAAAAGAAACTTATATCCCATTTGCTATAAATTTTTTGGAATTTTCAACCCCTTTTGATATTACTTTTAACAGACATTGACCATACTCTTAAGCCAGGCCGGAATGCATCCCTCCTCGTCTTGAAAGATTTGCAGCCCAGTAATTCGGAGAAAACAAATAGGCCTAGCTTGGGTATTCTTCAAAAAGAAATACTGGGCTACCTATTTTCCCAAAGAACTGGTGCATGAGCATTTAGCTTTATTTATTTATTTACTTATTATGTTTAGGGGACCATGAGCATGTACCTGGGCCGGATTCATGTGAGAGCCTCCCTTCCAGTTAATTATGGGCTTCTCTATTGGGCCTTCATCAGTGGGCTGCATGTTATCAACAAGTGGAAAATGTGTTCCGTACGAAAAATAGTATGTGCTACGTACGGTACGGGGCACTAAAGGATCGAAACGTGCAATGACTTCCAAAACATTGTGTTTGTCATTCTAAGAACACATTTATTCAACCAACAGACGAAATATACTACTGATTGTACATTGAAAACAGCAGCAGCAGCAGCAACCAGGGCTGGGGGTGCAACAGAAGCAGTAAGCAGGCCAGAAGAGTGAAGACCTCCACGAGCATCCAGCTGCCGCGACCGTCGACGAGCACCATCCAAGACGTGTTCAGGCCGACCCAATACATACCGTTAATGTAGTTGAGGCTGACGGGGATCGGATCGCAGTCAAGGCGGTTGATGCTCGCCACCCTACGATCATTATGCTGCGTGACACGCCGTTTCTGAAGATCAGGCGGCATCAGCAAGCAAGGAGCTGGCTTAAAAAGCTCCGGCCTGAGGGCTTTGAGTAAACGGTACAGCCCCGACGAGCACGTGGTGAGCGGCATGGTACTCAGATTGTCCACACGCGAAACAATGAGCTTGATTACCTCTGTGGGGAGCAAATTCCAGCCACTCTTTCGGCGGACGCTGCTCGGTTCTGCCATTGTTAGTGCTTGGGTTTCGGATGAGGGGGGAGGCGCCTTAGCGGGGATGGAAGATTGGACGAGATTATGTGCGGACAAAGATGGAGAAGCGAATATGTGCTGCGGGAAGTGGACAGGTGATGATGACTACAGCACGCCGCTTGACTTACGAGACACATACCAGCAGCGTAGGGTCATGTCGATGCCAGACAACTTGCTTGAGTGATCACAGTACTGGTACTCCCAAAGTGCTATGCCCTAACTTGCTTGAGTAGATTAGTAGAGTAGGACTCTGCTCTACTACTAGCACCGGAGGAGTAGTATATTCTAATCTAAAATAGTTACAAACTTCAATGCCCGAGCATGGAACGACTATGAACCGTGCTCAAAGACCGTGTCTACGTGGTGTTTGGACATGGGCGACAACCTCAACGCCAACGGTGCTGCTCCCGTTGCACCGTATGTGTTTCTGTCCTTCCTGTTGCAAAATCATGCTAGAATTCATGATTTATTTTGTGCTTATTTGGATTAAATCTCGTAGTAACTTGCTCATATATTCAACTGGCGCAACGTCCCCTACAACCACTCCCGTTTCATGGACGGCCTGGTCGATGCCTCCAAGGAGCCCTTCGTCCACTGCTATGAGTGCCCGATGCCGTTTTGTGGCTCGCCGGCGAACATGGTGCATCACCTCACGGATGCGTGCAGCGGTCACTGCTGGCCCTTGGCGGAGAACATCAAGTACGAGACGTGCTACCCGTTCACCATGTCGTAGTCGCTGGAGGATCACCGCCGCCTGCTAGTCTCGGAGGAGGACGGCAGTGTCTTCCTCTTGATCGTGGGCACCGGCGAGGCCCGCGCAGGCCACCGCCCCATCTCTGTAATGTGCGTCAGGGGCAACACCGCTGACGCTGACAATGACATGAGGCCGATGTACGGGTGCATGGTCAGTGTTACTACCCCTCCGGGTCGCGTGGGCGGCGACACCGGCCTCATCGAACGGACTTGGACTCTGGGGAGCTGGGACTATCCCGCCAATGTGGACATGGAAAACCCATGGCATCCTTTACCCGCCAACGCGGTGCACGGGGACTCCAAGGAGGTTCACCTGGACATACGCATTATCAAGTTAAATGTTGATCATTAGTCTTTGCTCAATGTAATCCGCTGTCTAAGAATGTGGAGACTTCCATGCAGGATCTTGCTCTATTGGAGTATCGCGCATGAATAAAAGTGTATCCGTTTATGGTTTAGTCTAGAATCTTCCATGTATGAATTTTTACTACAGTACTGGTGAAAGACTTACGATGAACCATTTCTTACATCTCCTCTGCCCGCTTGCAAGTCATCCTGATTTAATCCCTCCGTCTAGGTGTATAAGGGCATGGTTAATATTACTTAATAGTATAGCCAACTGTTGACTATAAGAAAGTGCCATGTCATCTGTAGCCAACATGTATAACAATCGATACTCAAAAACTAATTCTTAAAGATCATTTCTTGCAAAGCACAATAAGTGTTATTTCTTCACAAGTTTTGGATGCAAGTTTTGGGCACCTTACTACTATAGATTAGTACGACCAAAAATTGAACTAACATTATATATAGTACGATAAATGCTGATGCATGTCACCTAAAATTATATCATTCAAAACTATGTTCAAATACGAATCCAACGATATAGTTTTTGTTGACATGCACTAACATTTTGTCAGTTAAATCTTCAGTCAAATTCAATGGGGGACTAATAAACCACGACCGATGTAGTACAAGTGTAGAGGGCGGCGCTGCACGGGAGTCTCACCTCTCACCCCGCTCGTGGCGCGGCAGTAAAGCCGTCATATCACAAAACCCAACCACTCCCAGTAATAAGTGGCCTGGTAAAATAAACGGACAAGCAACCATCACATCCCTCCGTCTTTTTTGCATTTCATCTCTCTGCATTTACTTTCTCGGTTCATCTCGCACACTCGATCCCTAGCTACTACTCCTAGGGCCAGTTCTTTTGGCGGCTTCCCCAGCTTTTCCCACAAGACTAGTCACAGTGGAGAGTACTACTCATTTATTTGGGCTTCTAAACTACTACTCCGTCCTGGTTTATTCCTCACCATTGTAATTTGTGCTAAATTTTGACCAAAGATTTAACTGGTTTATTCCTCACCATTGTAATCCCTCCGTCTAGGTGTGTAAGTCATCTTACGAAAACCAAATAATCCCAAAACACTTAGGCGCGGTGCATTAACTTCTACCTCGTTTCTTGTTTCTTGACATATCAACCAATAAGAGATAAAGAGTGTGCATGCTTTTAATGACTTGAGATATCAAACACGACATGCAGTGGTTAGTTCATTGCATGCAATACTATTAATTAGCAAATAAACATTAACGTTTCTCGTTTTCTCCTCCTCCTTGGTCACGGTGCACAGCCTAAGATGACTTACTCACCTAGACGGATGGAGTAGTGCATGTGACATGCACTAACATTTCATTAGTTAAATTTATGATCAAAATTTGACACAGATTACAATGGGGACCAATAAACCAGGACGGAGGTAGTAGTTATGGGATTACTAATCTAGAAGCCTAAAAGAACTGGCCCCTGGTACTCCTACTAGTAGTAGTACTCAAGTTGGAATTCCAATTGCACGGCACAACTTGTTAGGCAAAAAATTCGATACAGGGTGTAGGAAGCGGTTTGGGAATTTGCATGCCTTTCCAACCAGTGAGATACTCCGTACAAAGTACGACAGAGAAATAACCACAGAGAAGGAAGCTAAAAGTAAACAATCAAACAAGCATTTTTGCATTTGTTTTGCATTGAATCGTTTCACAAGCTTGACTAGTGCTGTTTTTCTACTTTTACAAAAACCGCATCGTAATGTTAAAACGTGCATTTGCACGTACTCCCTCCGTCCGGGTTTATTAGGCCTAAAGACAACTTCTCTTAGACCAAGACACATAGTAATTTGCTCACATTAATTCTTCCATTCCACTCCCAATGCACTCTCTCACATGCATGCAGCCAATGAAAAAGCACACATGAAGTGTATTAACTTTTCAGCCATGGCACCAACAACAATAGCTTTCAATACAACCAATGAAATGGTTGCATGCATGCACCTTTCCAACGCGGGGCCTTATAAAAGGGGACATGCAATAGTAGTACTCCCTCCGTCTAGGTGTATAAGTCTTCCCTCCTTCTTGGTCACGGTGCACAACCAAAGATGACTTATTGACCTGGACGGAGGGAGTAGCACAGTCTGCAAGCATATATCGAGAGAGACGTGTAGTGCGATAGTATATAGTAAAGTTTGTGCTATATGCATGTACTTGCCAAATGCATACGAATACACAAGGTTTCCAAACTTTCCCTTTTACATACTTAATTGCGGACGCTAAAAATTCCTGAACGTTCGGGATTTATCATTTGCATCCCAAAACTAATGAGATCGCCTTACGAAACAAAAATTATACTCCTCCTAAAAGCCACGGCGCTCGCAGGAGCGCTTGCGGCGCGCCACGAGTGCCCTGGTGCACGGCCGTTTCCCAGCGCGCCAACACAACGCCTCTTCCTCAGCCTCGCAACTCGCGAGGTGCTGATTGGCGGCTTGCCGGCGGGCGAGTGCGATCTCACCGGTGTGGTGATCCGGCGCCAACAGGTACTCCTCCTCGCTGGAAACGTGCACCCGGTCCATGTACCGCCAAGCGTAGATGAGGCGCTTGGGCCCGACTGCACTCAGGGCGTCAGGACGGGCGTCCTCCGCAACCCTCGCGGCCCTCGCACGAGCCTTCTACCAAGAGCCAATTGCCCGACTTTCTCGGATGCGACATAGGCCTCCCAGGCAGCTTGTTCCGCAGTGCGCTTCTCTTCCTCGGCTTTCTTCTTCGCCTCTATTTTGGCGTGCTCTGTTGGAGGCAAAGCCTCCCACAAGGCGACATCCATTTCTTTCCAAAGCTCCTCAAGGCTGAGGGGCTCGGCAGGCGGTGCGGCGTTCTCCTGGTAGCGGGGAGCCGACGCATCCTCCGGCGCGCGTTCTGGTGAGATTGGGAACGCCGACGCGTCCACCTCGACGCGTCACAGCGAGGAGCGGAACGCTGACGCGTCCTCCTCGACTAGTGGCGGCGAGGAACAGAACGGCGACGCGCCGCGTTGCGGCGAGGAGCGGAATGCCGACGCGTCCTCCTCGACTAGTGGCACCGAGGAACGGAACGTCGATGCATCGCGTAGCGGCAGGGAGCGGAACACCGCGTCCTCCTCGACTAGTGGCAGCGAGGAACGGAACGGCGACGCGTGACCATCCGTGCAGTGCAGCGAGGGGCTCCTAGGGCTTGGGAGGGGTGATGCCATGGTGGTCGACGTGAGAGGGAGGGTGAGGAGATAGCGATGAACGTGAACGTGAGGGGGAGGAGATAGCGATGTTGTGGGAGGCGCAATATTTATAGCGAGCAATGGCACACCTACGTAAGATATAGACTGAGCTGCACTGACTTAACTGTAGGTCCAGTTGCGTCACTGACATGTGGGCCAGACCCCTGTTGGGCCCATATGTCAGTGACCCAATGCACCTGCAGTTAAGTAACAACTACGTGGGCATATTTGTTGGAGTAAATTAACGGGGAGCGAAGGGGTGGAAATATTGCTGGTCACAGCGGATCGGACAAGCGTGGGGGGGAGGAGAGTCATGCATCCAGATTAAATTAACCCCGCTAAAAACGATATTTTAAACGTGGCTACTCGATCTGTGGCAACTAGCGAGCCACCGCGCTCCAAGTCGTTCACATGTGGTCCCGACCATCAACTCCTACGGATCAAATTATCACACGAGCTGACTATTGATACAAAGGTGCTCCACCATGTACCCGGTACCCGCGAATGCAGCAATCGTGCACCTAGGGTTTTAGGGTTTATTTGTTAACGTCGCCTTTATGTAACACTCATGTGTGCGAGACAGCGACAGGCCGACTGCGTGCGTGCGCCTCTTCTCTTCGTATATGAACTCCACCGTTTGTCTGGTGTCCAAAAAATTATAATAACTACTAGCAATGTGCCAATGCGTTGCCACACGATCAAAGTAGATTAATACATATTCACCGAATTGATAGAAAAAAGTCTAGTTTTGAAATACGTATATCACTAAAAATACGTTATGTTTAACTCAAAATATATTCCTTTGGCGGTTTTGATGAGATAAGGGAGGAATGTTGTTGGTTTCAAGTTTGAGAAGTGGTATATGTTTAATTTCTACTCTTACTAGCAAGATGCTCGTGCGTTGCACGGAACATCAAGATCTTGTGGGAGAAAAGGATGAACGAGGGAAGGCCTTATCTGCAAATGTGGTGAAGAGTGCGGGTAAATTGCCATATTTTTCTTCCTATCCGTCAGATATAAATCGGACGACCTACATTGCAGGATGGCAGGCCCACCATCATAACCAACTCTATTTTTTATCCCTACTCTTCTAAAAAGCATTCTCGGTGATGATCGTGTGCCTGCCATCCTGCACTATAGGCTGTTCGATCTATATCTAACGGATAGGAAGGAAACTATGGCAATTTTGTAAAAAGATACCCACACCCCTCTCCACATTTGCAAATAAGGCCTTTTGAGGGGGTCCTGGATTAGGGGGTATCCGGACAGCCGGATTATATCCTTTGGCCGGACTGTTGGACTATGAAGATACAAGATGGAAGACTTCGTCCTGTGTCCGGATGGGACTCTACTTGGCATGGAAGGCAAGCTAGGCAATACGGATATGTATATCTCCTCTTTTGTAACTGACCTTGTGTAACCCTAGCCCCCTCTGGTGTCTATATAAACCGGAGGGTTTTAGTCCGTAGGACAACATACAATCATACCATAGGCTAGCTTCTAGGGTTTAGCCTCTCCGATCTCGTGGTAGATCAACTCTTGTACTACTCATATTATCAAGAATAATCAAGCAGGACGTAGGGTTTTACCTCCATCAAGAGGGCCCGAACCTGGGTAAAACATCGTGTTCCCTGCCTCCTGTTACCATCCGCCTTAGACGCACAGTTCGGGACCCCCTACCCGAGATCCGCTGGTTTTGACACCGACATTGGTGCTTTCATTGAGAGTTCCTCTGTGCCGTCACAATAAGGAAGGATGCCTCGTCTCGTTGTTAAGAACAACATCACCGCCGGGGGAGCCCTAGCTGTCGGCCAAACTCTCCGGCTAGGCAGTTTCATCATGACCGCCCGTTCGGCTGCTACCCCGACGATGACTTCTCAGGTCATCGAAAACAACCTCCACGTCGGCTCAGAATTCACCAAGCAGATGGATCCAATGGAGCTCTCTTCCCTAAACGAGCTCTTGGATCGCATCGCCGCCATGGGAGTCGCTACAGACTATGATCGGATTGGGCTTAAACCCGATCAAAGGGAGATTAACTCTCCACCGGTCACCCACCATGTTGCGGTGGTGGAGGAACAATGCGGCGATTCCTATTCTATCTTGAGGACTAACTATGTCCGGATTCCTGAGCTCTCCGAGCCGGATACCCGTTTATGGGAGAACACCACCCAGGCCCTGAACCTAGAGTCAGGCAATGGGCCAGACTTATCGGGCAACATACCGGAACCCGAAATTCCAATATTGGAAACACCTCGGCCCCTGGGTCTCAGATTGGGTAGGGGTTCGGACTCAATTCCACCCACCCACGCAGACATAAACGATCTTTCCCACATCAGGCAAGAGCCCCATGAAACAGTACATCATTATTGGGCTAGATTCCTCCTTGTGATGAACAAGGTTAAGGACTATCGCGAGGAAGACGCAGACTCATTTTTCTGCAATAATTGCATGGACAAGGGAATCCTTAACGCCTTAAGTCATCGTGACATATCACGCTTCGCTGACTTGGCATCCATAGTACGAATGAACTGTGCGATGGAAAGCGCCTGGAAAACCGAAATGAAATTTTGGGATAATCCGGCTAAGAATATACAACCAGTCCGAAGTAAAAGGGTGCACTATCATAAGACATCCGAGTTTGTTACAAAGAAACAAAAACCCTCTACAGGGCATGGAACCGTATTGGAGGGATGGCTTAACGGACCCTGCAAAATTCATAGCACAGTGGATACCATACCAACGCACAGCCTTAGAGCATGTTGGATACTCCGGCAGGTGGCCAAAAGTGGTGAGGATCTTCTTATCCCAAATGCCACAGAGCACCATCCCGTGGATAACAATACGGTATTAACAGTTTTTGAAACCTTCGCATCAAATAATAGGCACAAGCGAACACTCCGCAGCCTCGCCGAAATCTGCCACGTAGCAGAAATGAATCCATGGAGTGACATGGCTATTACCTTCAATGCCAGTGACGAACCTAAATTCCGAACTGCCCGAGCACCAGCTGCACTGGTCCTCAATCCAATTGTGGATGGCTTTCGACTCACCAAAGTACTCATGGACGGCGGCAGTGGATTAAACCTCATCTATGAGGAAACTCTTCAAAAAATGGAAATAGACTGGAACCGCATTGAGCAAAGCAGCACAACCTTCGGAGGAATCATCCCCAGTAGGGAAGCACGCTGTGCTGGGAAAATCACACTAGATGTGGCATTCGGCACGCCGGAGAACTATAGGTCCGAAGAAATTATATTCCAAGTGGCCCCGTTCAGTACTGGATACCCCGCCCTTTTAGGACGGGAGGCGTTCACGATCTTCCAAGCCATACCCCATTATGGGTACATGAAGGTCAAAATGCCCGGGCCCAACGGAATCATCACTCTCGCTAGTGATCCGGACATAGCACTCCGTGCCGAAAACAAAACAGCTGCATTGGCCCTCGAGGCATTATCCGAAGCCCTCTCGGCCGAGGAATTAACTTTGCTACGCTCAACGGTGGACAGGGACGACGTAATACTTGACAAGAGATCCAAGTCCACCTCTTTTAAACCAGCGGACGAAATAGTCAAATTCCAAGTCCACCCAATGGACCGTACAAAAACAGCCTCCATCAGGGCACAGTTAAACCCCACTGTGGACACCGCACTACGAGAGTTCCTGCACGATAATTGGGACATATTCGCCTGGCACCCCTCAGACATGCCAGGAATCCCACGCAGGCTGGCCGAGCACAACCTCAATATCCTAAAGGGATTCAAGCCGATCAAGCAGGCTCTTCGGCTTTTCTCTGAACCTAAGAGAGATGCTATGGGAGAGGAACTAGCCAAGTTATTGGAGGCAGAGTTCATTAGAGAAATAAAACACCTGGACTGGCTAGCAAACCTTGTGATGGTACCAAAGAAGGACAAATCCTGGCGCCTATGTGTCGATTTCAAGGACCTCAACAAGGCTTGCCCAAAGGATCCCTTCAACCTCCCCCGCATCGATCAAATTATTGATGCTACCGCATGACACGAGTCATTGTGTTTCCTCGATGCATACTCCGGCTACCACAAAATCAAGATGGCGGAGTCCGACCAAGCCGCAACGGCATTTATCACACCATACGGCCCTTTCTATTTCAACACAATGCCTTTTGGGCTCAAAAACGCCGGCGCAACATATTAGCGCATGATCTAGACATGTCTGGAGAAACAGATTGGCAAAACAGTAGAGGCATACGTAGATGATGTGGTCGTTAAAACCAAACACCTCGACTCTCTAATAGACGACTTGAGGCTCACATTCGACAAACTCCAAACATGCGACATCAAGCTCAATCCAGAAAAATGCGTTTTCGGCGTACCAACCGAAAGCTCCTGGCTTCATTGTCTCCAGTAGAGGAATTGAAGCTAATCCAGCCAAAATCCGAGCTCTGTCACAGTTGGCTATCCCAACAGACCTCAAACAAATCCAGAAACTAACTGGATGTGTGGTGGCTCTAAGCTGCTTTATCTCCCGCTTAGGAGAAAAGGAATTACCCCTTTATCGCCTCCTTCGGCGCACCGAACACTTCGAGTGGATGGATGCTGCCACAGCCGGATTGGCAGAAATAAAAGCCATACTGGCAACCAACCCAATCCTGGCCGCGCCAAACATCAGCGAACCAATGCTGTTGTACATTGCGGCAACTCATCAAGTTGTAAGTGCAGTGCTCGTCGTCGAACGAGAAGCTGACAGACATAAATTCCCTCTTCAAAAGTCGGTATACTATGTATCCACTGTCCTCACTCCATCCAAATCATGGTACCCACATTATCAAAAGATAGCCTATGCGGTATTCGTGGCATCCCGGAAGCTGCGACACTACTTTCAAGAGTGTTCAATTACAGTAGCCTCGGAAGTGCCACTTAATGATATTATAAACAACCGCGACGCCACGGGCCAGATTGCCAAATGGGCCATTGAGCTCCTCCCGTTCGACATAACATACAAACCCGGCGAGCCATTAAATCGCAAGTATTGTCCGACTTTGTCGCCAAATGGACGGAAGCCGAACTCCATAAAGAGTATGGTGCATACTCCAATTGGATCATGCACTTCGACGGCTCCAAAATGCTGGCCGGTCTGGGGTCTAGCGTCGTCCTGACGTCCCCAACCAGAGATATCGCTCAGTACGTACTGCAGATACTGTATACAGACTCCAACAACGCAGCCAAATACAAAGCCCTGTTGCATTCAACGCCTGGAGGTGCATGGGGATTCGAACCTTGCAATATCCCAAATAAATGGAGTCTTTGATGCCAATGATCCGAAGATGGCGGCCTATCGAAACGTCGTCCTGAAGATGTCAGCTCGGTTCGAGGGGCTCGAATTTCACCATGTGGCTCAGGAAAACAATCAGGCGGTGGATATCCTCGCCCACATCGGCGCAAAACGCGACGCGGTCCCCCCCAACATCTTCTTGGAGAGGTTGTCTAAGCCATCGGTGGTATGGGAGGGGGACACCAGTAACAATAGTCCGGACCCGGCCAAAACGCCCGATACCGAACACTCTAACATAATTGGAGGCTCTGCCACCGAAATAACACCTTCATCCCACGTAATAATGGTCGTCATCGCCCCGTGGACAGAACCATTCCTGGCCTACCTAACTAGGCAGGAACTTCCCGAGGACCAAAACAAGGCACGCCGCATAGTGCGGCGACCTAAAGCCTACAGGGTCCACGAGGGAGAGCTATATAAGAAAAGCCCTACCGGAGTCCTTCAAAGGTGCATCTCTGAAGAGGAAGGGCGGACGCTTTTGGTAGAAATTCACGTCGGACTCGGCGGCCACCACACCGCAGCCCGGGCCCGTGTAGGCAAGGACTTCCATATAGGTTTTTATTGGCCGACGGCCCGAGCAGACGCGCAGGACTTGGTCCAACGCTGCGCTGGTTGCCAGCTTTTTGCAAACCAAAGCCATATGCCACCCACCGCCCTCCAAACAATCCCCATTACCTGGCCTTTCGCGGTCTGGGGGCTTGACATGGTTGGACACCTTAAAGGGGGAACCCATAAGAAAAAATACTTACTAGTCATGGTAGATAAATTCACCAAATCGATAGAAGCCAAACCTGTTAAAACAGCTGAATCCGGACCGGTGATAGACTTCATATCTGGGGTTGTACACCATTATGGCATCCCCCACAGCATCATCACTGACAATGGCACGAACTTCACGGCCGACAAGGTAAAACTCTGGTGCAGCAACATGGGCATCAAGCTCGATTATGCTTCCGTCTATCACCCACAAACCAACGGCCAAGTTGAGCGAGCAAATGGTCTTATCATGAGCGGCATTAAACCCAGATTAGTGCGGTCCTTAAAGGAGTCTAACACGCACTGGGTAGAGGAGCTCGACTCCGTACTCTGGGGGCTGCGGACCACGCCGAATCACACTACCGGATTTACACCCTTCTTTATGGTGTACGGCGCAGAGGCAGTTTTGCCCTGCGACATAATTCATGACTCACCACGAGTGCGCATGTACGAAGAAAGAGAAGCTGAGATCGATCGGCAGGATAGTCTGGACACCCTGGAGGAGGAGCGCGACGTGGCAAAAGCCCGTTCCGCATTTTATCAGCAACAGGCTCGCAGATACCAACGCAGAGAAGTACGGGCCAAAACTTATAATGTTGGCGATTTAGTTCTACACCTGTCGGAGAAGAAAAAGTCCAAGCTCGAGCCCAAATGGGAAGGTCCCTTCATTATTGACCAAGTTCTGACTGGTGGAGTGTACCGTCTGCGGGATGCATCGAATAATAGACTTGAGCCGAACCCATGGAACGCAGCCAGACTCCGAAGATTCTACGCCTAGCGCCGGACTCTATGTTTGTCTCCTTCCTCTGTCCATTTTTTGCATATACATTATCTGTCTTTTTTCTCTTTCCTTCTTTTACTCTTTCTCTAGGCCTTCAAGGGCCACCTTGTGCCTCGCTTGCACATTATAGATGTGCTAACCATGCTCATTATACCTGGGGGGGCTTCTTACACAGAAGCTCAATTATCAATCTGGGCTTCACGCCCTGCACATGTGTTATTCTTCCGCATGTACCATTTCTTCGCCACTATATGCATCAATATGACTTAAGTTTTGGCCAAGCTGGGTTGCCTGGCTCTTGTATTTATGCCCTATGTTCCCGTTAATTCGGCTAGGGCATAAGGGGAGCACATCTGCGATTGTTACTGTCGGGTCAGCCGAATGTGTACCTCAGACTGGGTGAAGCCGAAAGCTAGCATTCTTAAGGGAATATTCGGTCAGCGAACAAAAGATGATTTTTATTTATTTATTTTCCATACGTGCCCCCAGATGTTTTTTCCTGCGTTTCCTCTCGCAGTCCGGACATGCACTTTAGGGCATGCGTACCCAGGGAAAGGAACCCTTAACGGAAGTATTCTCCCTGGAAGATGTTTCTTACTACCCATGTAATATAACATAACTAGTTGGGCACTTGTCTGTTCAAGCACTAATGACCCCTATGCCTGGTCTCCACGCATACCCCGGTTCTTATATAACTGAGCGGGTATTCGGATACACTCCGGACTATCGGGTCCCGAGGTTGAAGCGAAAAGGTACGCCATGACAAATGATCTACAATCTGGCTAGAAGGCATTATACATGTCATTTTAATTACATAGTCATGTAGACTGACTAAATTCCTCTTCTATACCATCCAACAGGCGGTCTAGCCTACAATCCTGTTGGGAATATTTTGCGGCTAATTCTACTTGCCCATAGACTAAGCTAACGGGGATCTCTTTCCCGTCGAGCCCCACAGGTCCGACCTCGGCCATGTGATTTGGGTCAGCCTTGGTATACCGCGTCTTCACCATGGCCCAGGCTTCCCTGGCACCTTGACGGCAGGCAGATATCTTCCATAATCGGAAGTGCCGCCGCGCTCCCTTGAGCTTCTCCACAAGCTCTCCAACGCCTTCTGGCAGGGGGACGGATGGCCACAAGGCCTGAGCAATGCCTTGCATCACCTGCCGAACTTGTTCGTGCAGTTGTGAGAGCTCGGATAGAAGTTCACCCGCAGACCCGAGCATCTCCTCCGCGGGACGACCCGTCAGCATACCTACAGACATAACTCTGTTAGCCGGCTTCTCCGCCGTCCCCTTTATTAAGGGTTCGTTCAAGCACTTACTAAATATGCCGCGTGGAAGCCGCTTATTCTCCTTCTCGGAGTCCGCAAGCTGGGCTCGAACATCTTTCAGTTCCACGCTCAGCTTGGTATTGGCGTCTTGGAGATTTTTTTTCTCCCGCCTCACCTCAGTCAGCACGCGTTCGCCAGCCTTTAGCTGTCATACAGCGTGCTGCTCCTCTGGATTCTCTCCGGATTCATCTGCAAACATCTATTGTTAGACCTACAGCCATGCCGCATGCTATACGGTACCTATCATTCTTTGAAAGAAATGTTACCAGCAGGGGACTTTTTTTATTCCTTCAATGCGGCAACAGCGGCCCGAAGTTGGGTCTTGCATTCCTCCAGCTCCTGTGACAGTCGACTATTCTTCTCTGTAAGAACCTGCACAATAAGATGATCCTTAAATCAGTTTTGCTAACTGTTTCAAGTCTCAGGGGCTACTGATACATATAATCGTCAGATTTACTTACCCGTACATCCTTTACATACTGGTCCATGGCTCTGGCTAGACCATCTTGAGCAGCACGGAGGTACGCCTCTCCAGAATTGAAGGCATCAAATGCCTCTGGTGAGAAGCAAGCGTCGCGAAGTACGGCCCGGCGGCGCCTATGATTCATGGTGCTCTCTACTTCTGAATTTGTAGCGGATAGCCTATCCGCATCCTCTATAGGGAGAGTATCCGGCATCCACCCCATGTCGGCTTCCGCCTCTATGTCTGGTCCTGGAGCCCGACTGGTGGAAGCGTGATCGGCAGCCTCACCGGACATATTCTCGCGAGCGTTTTTTCTGGTAAAGAAACATGGACGTCATTACATTTCAAGAAAGACGACAACCACGGAGCGGGGTTTCTGTCATACCTCTGTGCCGGCGTCTCCGTCCCGACCGCCTTCCTTTTTGGCCTGCCCGGCCTCGGTGCCTCTTGTTGGCGAGTTGCTGCGGGTTTGGCGCGGCGTCCCGGATGCCTTCCCTGTAAAACACCATATGTATATGGTAGGTGAAGTGTCTAAAAGGGGATCCTAGTTTTTGGAGTTGGGATTTTTGGTTTTTCTTACGTGCGATGCAGGAAGCAGTCCGGGATAGTCAGCCGTAATGGCCACCATGGCGTCATCACGGCTTAATTGATAGAACTGCCAGTCTATCAGCTCCACGAATATGTCCGGATCTTCTTCGAGTCCGGGACCGAGGGCCCGATCAGGGTCCTCTAGTTGTGGAGATGGGCTGCTGACCTCCCTTATGGCTCTTCATAGTTCCTGCTGCAAAATGGCAAGGTGAGTACCTATGACAGAGAATGCGGGAAGAATGGGAGTAAGGAGATATAACTCACCCAGCTTGGAGGGTTGTACATGGAGAATCCATCTCGTGGCTTGAGGCGGATGAACTCCTCTTCCTCTCCCTTGAACAATTCGGACAGAATTTTTGCTAAGGCGGCGGTGTTGTCCGGACCCTTACGCCCGCAACGGGTGGCGTCATCTTCCCCTTTAAAACACCACAAGGGGTGCCCTCGAAATTGAAGTGGTTGCACTCCCTGCATTATGCATATTGACCTAACCTCGATTACTGTCAATCCTGATTGAGCCAGTGCTTTAATCCGGTTCATCAGGTAGAGGACCTCTCCGTTGTCTTCCTCCTGGGGGCTCTGCGGGCGCCAACTTCGGCGTTTCTTCAGAGGAGCATTGCTGAACTCAGGAAGACCATGCCGAACAGGGTCCGGAAGGGGGACGTCCTACTTATAAAACCATTCCGAAGGCCAGTCTTCAGACGTCTTCTTCGGAGTACCGGACAGGTATCCGGTTTCGGCGATGCGCCATATTTCGACTCCACCCACTTGATAAAGTGACCACTTCTATGTGCGAGGGACACGGCAAAATAACCTTTTCCACAGCTCAAAATGAGCCTCGCAGCCCAGAAATAACTCGGAGAGGGCAACATAGCCGGCGATGTGTAAAATGGAATCAGGGGTGAAATTATGCAGTTGGAGGCCGTAAAACTCCAGGAGCCCGCGGAGGAACGGATGAATCGGAAATCCGAGTCCCCTCAATAAGTAAGGGACAAGGCATACCCGCTCTCCTGTAGAGGGGCCGGGGAAGCTCTCCGCTTGCTCCCCGCCATTGTAGGTGGCGAGCCCAGCTCGAACGGGCACCATATACGCCGGAGGGAGAAATCCCTCAGTCTGCAGTTCGACTAATCGACTGTGTGGTACTGAACACCTCTCCCAATCACCGGGCTTAGGGCTACGGGGGCGGGAGGAGGACCTGCGGAGCTCGACCATGCTGGAGTGGATCTTTCTGAAGCACGCTCTGACGGATTCTCGCTGGGGGAGGATGGTATGGATTGGATCTAAGGATCCCCATCACTTTAGTAGAAAATTTATTTATCTTGATAGGGGGCGAATGTAAAAATGCCCTGGCGCCTCGCATTCATTCGACGCATGGAAGATAGCCCTTATTGGGTGCAGAAGCCAAGAGGTTCAACATTTATGGGACCGGACACTGCTTAGCAAACGTTCAAAATTTGGAGAAGAACCCGCCTTGCAATGCTGAAGACAACACTGCACGCCGGACTCATCGTCATTGAAGCCTGGTTCGGGGCCTACTGAGGGAGTCCTGGATTAGGGGGTATCCGGACAGCCGGATTATATCCTTTGGCCGAACTGTTGGACTATGAAGATACAAGATGGAAGACTTCGTCCCGTGTCCGGATGGGACTCTACTTGGCGTGGAAGGCAAGCTAGGAAATACGGATATGTATATCTCCTCCTTTGTAACTGACCTTGTGTAACCCTAGCCCCCTCCGGTGTCTATATAAACCGGAGGCTAGCTTCTAGAGTTTAGCCTCTCCGATCTCGTGGTAGATCAACTCTTGTACTACTCATATTATCAAGAATAATCAAGCAGGATGTAGGGTTTTACCTCCATCAAGAGGGCCCGAACCTAGGGAAAACATCGTGTTCCCTGCCTCCTGATACCATCCGCCTTAGACGCATAGTTGGGGCCCCCTACCCGAAATCCACCGGTTTTGACACCGACACCTTCCCTCGTTCATCCTTTTCCCCCGCAAGATAAACTACTCATACAAATGCATCTTGATGTTATGTGCAACGCATGGGCATGTTGCTAGTTGTTGCAAAAAGCCTATCTATGTGTGAGAGAGAGGGAGAGTGGAGGAGGATGGAGTGCATGTGTGACAAAGACACAAGGAGTGTGTGTGCAATAGGTATCAGCTTAAAATGAGGCGATAGTGTGTGCGTGCATGATCAAGAGGGCGTGTCTCAAGAAGGGAAGAAAAATCTACATAGATACAAGGAGCAAGAGAGAGACATGTATGTGATGGTGGAAGCACGAGTGTGCGGGTGTATAAACCTATCTAGAGGCTAGCTAGTCGATAAATGTTTGTGAGAGAAATACGAGTCGGGGTTCGAAAGCAAGAGTTTTGTGTGTGTGTGAGAGAGAGACGGTAGTCGGGAAGGGGACTGGAAGCAGGAGTTGTGTGTGTGTCTGTGAGAGAGAGAGGGGAGACGGTAGTCGGGGTTGTCTGATCGGTAAACAAATGACTAATGTCAGTCTGGGATGGAGACGAAAAGGAGACCGCAACAAATGTTGTGTCTACAGGAGAGAGAGAGTAATTTTAATGGTATGAGTCATATGTAGAGACATATAGGGTGTGTGAGAGAATCCCATAGAGAGAAAGACAAAGTGAAAGACGAGTGGAGACTGTGTGTGGTGGTGAAAAATAAAGCTTAGGTACCGAGTGATACCAGAGAACAATAGAGACATGAGAGATAATGAAAACCATGTAATGTATAATGATAGGGAGAGTGTGACACTTCTCAAGGGAGACGTCGAGAGACCATGTTTGCGAGGATAGGAGAAACATGAAGTGAGCGTGCGGGTGAGCTGGAGAAAAGAGAGTGATAGCCACCTAAAGGATCATGCATGCGAGAGAGATGGGTGTGAAAGGAGTGAACAAAAAAGGGATTCAAATATTTGAATTCGAGATGATGATACATGTAATCCATACTCGAACCAAAATTGATCTATCAAACATGCATACTCATATGAATTCACGCACATCTATGTTATTTAATATGCAGATATTACTGATCCATACATTTTAGTAGAACATAATTTGGTTAATTTTTTTTGAATTCAACCTTAAGATTTCGAGATCGTTGTATTTGTAAATCATATTATACATATAAAGGAGCAGAATTCTCTGTCGTGCTTTTGAAAGTATAGATAAAAAATGATGTATATAGAATGTAATTCCAATTGAAAATGGATCCCGCTCGAAAAAAATATAGAATACAAACAGGATTCGTATTGAGTTGGCACGGTAAACGTGCATTCTGCAAAATTTGAACGAAGCGGGGAAAGTCGCAATAACCGCCCAAAACCAAAATCTGCGAGATGGAAATTACTACTGCCTATCCCTGCCACGCAAAGCCTATCTGGTGGATTTCTATAGGTTTCGATAGGGGTAGGTTTGTAATTTCACCCAAACGTGACGTAACCGCCTCTCACCCGGATTCATACACGGTGGGTGCCAAAACACAGTGTGCCCTCGGCCGAAATCGACTCCCTCCCCGATTCATATTCATACATGGAGGGCGCCAAAAACAAACTCTCGTCGGCAAATATTCGGTGTATGCGAGATTACCGTCCTATCCCCAACCGACTAATGTTGCTGTGATGTAGTAGAAATTTGAAACGGGGGCTAAGTTTGTAAATTTCCTCACATTTGAGACAAGCGCGTCCTGAATACATGGTTCCCCCCTTCCTCTCTACCTCCCTTTTCCCCATTCGTAATCCGTGGGCGCCAAAACACCCTCTCCACCCTACCCTCCTCCGTCTGCCGCCGTCCGCCACCCCATCCACCGTCGTCCTCCTCCACCATGCCGGAGCTGATACCCCGATGCCGCCGTCCATTACAAGAGATCGACCTCTCTCATCCACGGCTTCGGACCGAGATCCTTGCATCCCGTCCTCTCGCTTCATCCCCGCCATCGTCCACCTTGCTGGCGCCGCTCCTACGACCATCTCGTCCACCGCGCCCCGCCGCCACCGTCTACCCTCCTAGATCTGCTTCCATGCCGCCGACAGCCATCGCTACCGCAGCACCGTCAAATTCTCAGCAGATGTGTACACGGCGCCGCACCAGAGGCGGTAATCTTTCGTATCTGCTCAACTTATTTATCGCAGCAAGAAAATAGATCGCCACTGCTTTACTCTAATTTCTTGTCTTGGTTGTGAAGTTGCCTTTGTACGGTTTGCACCTTCAGATCCGCCATGGCACGCTCAACACTATACTCCCAATGCTTATGGTTTTCCCCTTTTATATTCCACACTAGTTAAATCACAGTAGACTAAATTTCAAAATTGGGTCACTCGATTTTTCAAAGCTCGCCGGAGTTCGCTGGTGCGATCAAAGGGGCTCGGGTGGTTGTGGGGCCTCGTCGAATGAAGAAAACTCGACGCGGGTGGGGGTTGGGGCGGGGGTGGGGTGGGGTGGCGGAGGAACACAGGCGGTGGGGCCGGTGGTCCGGCCGGCGGCCCGTGCGGTGTTCTGTATGGGAAGAATCAGAGACGAGGAAGAAGAAGGGTTAGGAGACGTAGGATCTTCATCCAACCGCGTGAAATGGTTGAGAGACAGCTGGGAGTTGCATTCTTAATGCCCTCTGGTTCATCATGTGTGGGCACTGCGCAACCAACATTTTATTATCCAAAATCTGCTTGCTCTTCTTTACCATGTTCCTCTTCCGTTCTTCTTTAATATGTACTATCTCCATTCCTAAATACAAGTCTTTGTATAGATTCCACCATGGACTACATATGGAGCAAAATGAGTGAATCTACACTCTAAAATGTATCTGGATACATCTGTATGTGATCCATAGTGGAAATCTCTACCTAGACTTATATTTTGGAACGGACGGAGTATGATAGTAGTACAGTATGTTCCTTGTACTGAAGATGAGCAGGGACATTTGCAGTGTAGAGGTCTATACGGTCGGTTGTGATGGACACTTTGAGCCTCTTTGATTCGTAGGATCTTGTAAACATAGGAATAGGATTTGTAGTGGCCTGCCCACTTGAATCCTATAAGAATAGCAAGGAAATGCGGGGAGCTATGTCGCCTTTGAGAGTTACACTGATATTAACAGTACCGCACCTTCACTTGAAGAGAGCTGGTATCCGAAGCCTTTCTAGCCATACCGGCAATACTAGCACATATATTCCAGCAAGTTCCACTTTGCTGATTTTACTCTGATGCTTAAGGTTTTCCCGTTATATCTACACTATGATCTGTGTAGCTGCTTTGTGTCGCACTAGCAGCAGTCCACTCTTGAAGCTAAACACTGCAATGACTTACAAAATTGGCACCAAGGCATTGAGTGCCATTCTGGATGCAATGAAACTCATATGCTCCGCACCTGTTGATTCTTGTTCAGAATATGTTCGTAATGACTATTCTAACTTCGAGGAGTCAAAGGCAGATGGCATGTCCTGTTCACCCATCAAGGTGCCTATTCTAATTTGGCAATGTTTTATTGATTGCGGGTATCTTGCATATGTTGTCTTGCATTTCTTCTACTTTGTTGCACTGCCATCTGCTTAGTTTACTCATCATATATGTCGAGATGCCATGCCCATCCATTATCAATACATATTCCATCTGTCATCATACCATGTTTTTCCACTCAAATGATGTTCTTGTGCATCAGACATCAAAAAGGAAGAGGGTTATTGCCGAACCTGAAGGAGCACCAGCAAAGTCCTTGAAAAACATGGTGGTGTCGGAGAAATCAGACAGCACCCCACTTATATTGGCTGTACAACCAGTGACACAAAACATAGGACCGACTCCAGCAGACTGTGCCCATACTTCACTGGTCACACCACTAGGCCCACAACATAGGACCTGCACTCCAGCAAAAGGTATACCGATTTCATTTGCCATAGCACCAGCTGTACCACAAAAAAATCCCACTCTAGCAAAAAGTACAGCAAGTCTACTAGCCGAAGACCTATCCCAACTACAGAGACGGCAAATTCCTATAGATTGGAACCCCATTCCATTTATTCCTAGTTTAAAAGACAAATCTTTCAATGTTGTTAGGGACTACGTGCATATATTCCCATCATGGGAAGATTATTGCGAAGACAAACACCATTTTCACATCTTCATGTCCAACTTACGTGTAAGTGCTATTATTCATGGTTATTATTTTCCTATTTTCTGCTGATTGAACACATCAATGATTTACATTACATTGTTGTAACTAGGTGAGGGTCAATCTGGATAGTCATGACGAGCAAAGCTTGCTTGTGCTTTTCAAGGAAGCATTGCAACAGTATCGGTGTTACCTGAGGAAATCACACTTTGATGGCAAGTCTATAAACGAATTTCCGGTAAAGTCTCCTGTGCTAAATTTAGAAGACATTGAATGGAAAAACCTTGTTATGCACTGGTCTCGTTCCTAGGATGAGGTACTGTCTATGAAATCACATGACAATTTGAACTTCTACTTTTCCGCATGTGCCTTACGGATCTTTTTTGCAGGAAATCTGCTCGAAGAAGAATTCCGGTTTGACAAGAACGACAGGATATCGCAAATATGCTGCCCGCTGCTTTGCTCTTGTTAGTACCTGTTGTCCTGTATCACTGTACTTGCATACATACCTGGTTCATTATGTGACAGCAGTATGCATGATAGCTTGCTTATCAATTGTTCGCTCCAAATTATCTGATCTGTATGAATGGTTACATTAGTGTAGAATATATCCAATGCCAATGTTTTTTTAGCTCTGCATTGTTCTTGTAAGTACATGTTGTCCTTTATCAGTGTACTTATAATGACAGGTAGTTGTTCATGTACCATCACTCTGCAGCTTATTTTCCTTTGCCCTCCATTTTCTACACATCAGATCTATATTTACTCTTACCATAAGGTTGGTACTGAAGAAGTTTAGCTGTGCATTGCTCTTGGTTGTACCTTTTGCCTGTATCGCTGCACTTACATTTATAGCTACTTGGTTATGTAGCATCACTCTTCATCTTATCTTAAATATTCTCCATTTTTTCATATATTATCACATCTATATTTACTCTTAACAAAATGTAGAATAAAGGCAATGCTTTTGAAGAAGATTCTGTGGTAAACTTCTTGAATTGCCCCCCCCCATCAGCATGGACAAGGCCTTTATAGAGCCTGTCTTCACCAATAATGTAAGTTTGTCCATCTCAAGCCTTCAAACTTTGTTGTATATATTTGGTTAGGCATGACTGCAACAGCTGTTTATTTTTGGTGTTTGCATCAAATTGCTTGTTTAAAGTTTATTATGTAGTTCATAAACAAAAGTTTGTCCTTTCTCAATTTAAGTTTTCAGTTGTACAACCAAGTTCCTTCTTCATACCATGTAAATTAAACTATACAGAGCAAGTGATCTTCTTTTGCACTGCATGTATGCTTCTGTTCTTCATCCGTAATCCAGTGGTGTGGTGAACCTACCCACTACAGCACAATGTCATATTCTGCAATGTCTTAACTATGAACAATGTCATATCATTCTACTATTATTTAAACCGTCTCTTTATTTGCCAATCTGAAATGGTATAAATTGACAGCACACTAACCATTGATACTTATGAGTTCTTGATCTGTAATCCAGTGGTGTCGTGAAGCTGCCAACTCCTTCACAATGTCATTTCCTGCCATGTCTTGACCTGAACAATACCATATTGTGTTAATGCAATTTTAAACTGTGTCACTTTATTCGTCAGTAAGAAATGTGATGAATTGTCAGCACTGATACTTTTATGTGCAAAACCTGTCATCTGTCTGCTTGTTTATCTTTCAGAGTGAGGAAGATATAAGTGTTGAACAAGCGCAGTCTCATCATCTTGCTCAGCTGCTTGCGCTGCAGCTCCCCAGCAGGGCTAACCTTTCTTGAACTCTATTGAAGTGCTGTCGGTTTTGTATATTATTTTGTCGGCGTGTTTATTTGCACTGGTGGCGATCTTTGATGCCCAGTGTATGTAATCTGCTGTCTGCTTGTGCTTTATTATCATAGTGGCGAACTTTGATGCCCAGTGGATGTAATATGCCGTAATTTCTTTATTGTATAGTCTAGGTTTTTTCTTATTCACGATGCTGCAGTTATTTTACTGTATATATATCCTGTCTTCGCAGTAAACCGGCCAAACCGTAAAATTACGGTACATAATCGGGCCGTCATGCAATCACGATGTAGGTTGGGCCTGAAACGTGCCGAACAGCTCACGGGCCGGCAGCAGCCCGAAATGAACCCCGGCCCATGATTGTGCGAATCAAATCACGGGCTTTTAACAGGCCAAAATTGTCTCGGTCCTTGTTTGGCCCAATTAGATATCGGCTGCGAGCAGGCCGGATGCAAACCGAGCCGTAGTTAGGCCCAACTATATGACGGGCTTTTAACAGGCCGAAATTAATATAGGGCCAAAATGTTAAACGGGCCCTTAACAGGCCAAAACTAATATCAGGCCGAATTACTAAGTGGGCCTTTAGCAAGTGGGCCCAAAAGCATAGTGTCCAGTTGACGGGCCGAATCTGATATGGGCCATAATTGAGCCCAAAGCCTCTTAAAGGGACGGACCTGATCTGGGCCGTAATTTGGCCCAGAATGTGGTAGGCTCTTAACGGGCTGGATCTCATATGGGCCACTATTAGGCCCGGAGCATGGCAGGCCATTAATGGACCGGATCAAATATGGGTCAGCATTTGGCCCAAAACATGGCAGCCAGTTAATGGGCCGGCCTACTAGTGTCCTCAAAATCTTGTGGGCCTATAGCTGGGCCGGCCCATTAATGTCGGTGAAATATCGTGGGCCTTTAGCTGGGCCGGCCCATTATGATCCGCAAGAATCTTGCGGGCCTTTACCTAGGCCGACCCATTATGGCACACAAAAATCTTGTGGGACTTTACCTGGGCCGGCCCATTATGGCCCGCAAAATCTTGTGGGCCTTTAGATGGGCCAGCCCATTATGGTCCGCAAAATCTCATGGGCCTTTAGCTGGGCCGGCCCATTATGGTACACAAAATCTTGTGGGCCTTCAGTTGGGCCGGCCCATTTAAACTTGGTGGGCCGGTCCACATGTCAACATATCATAGGCACGTCTCGCCCATTGGATGAGTGACATCTGTGCCAATGCGGACCTAACACGTGTCTCCTCCAGCCAATGATGATTTTACACGTGGAAAATCCCCATTGGTCGGGGCTGTTAACGGGTTATCGGATCCAAAACCCGACCCGATAGCTTAACAGCGTTCCGTTACGGTGGATGCCATGTGTCGGTCACCCTTGACGAAAGCACTTCTGTGACACGCGATTTATCGTCATGGAAGTGGACATTTCCATGATGATAATTTTGGTAATGTCATGGAACACTTCTATGACGGGACAGGTATGACTATCTTGATTCTGTCATAAAATCGTCATGGATGTACATGCATGACAGAAAATGGGACCTACTGTGACAAACACATATCATCATGGAAGTGTATTTTTTTTGTAGTGTTGCGAGTTCCGTGACCACGTGAACTTATGCATAGGGGTTGGCACACGTTTTCGTCTTGACTCTTCGGTAGAAACTTTGGGGCACTCTTTGAAGTTCTTTGTGTTGGTTGAATAGATGAATCTGAGATTGTGTGATGTATATCGTATAATCATACCCATGAATACTTGAGGTGACATTGGAGTATCTAGGTGACATTAGGGTTTTGGTTGATTTGCATCTTAAGGTGTTATTCTAGTATGAACTCTAGGGTACATCAAACGAAAAGAATAGCCTCGTGTTATTTTACAACAGAATCTTGAATAGATCGATCAGAAAGAATAACTTTGAGGTGGTTTCGTACCCTACAATAATCTCTATGTTTGTTCTCAGCTATTAGTGACTTTGGAGTGACTCTTTGTTGCATGTTGAGGGATAGTTATATAATTCAATTATGTTATTATTGTTGAGAGAACTTGCACTAGTGAAAGTATGAACCCTAGGCCTTGTTTCCTAGCATTGCAATACCGTTTACGCTCACTTTTACCCCTTGCTACCTTGCTGTTTTTATATTTTCAGATTACAAAAAACCGTTATCTACCATCCATATTGCACTTGTATCACCATCTCTTCGCTGAACTAGTGCACCTATACAATTTACCATTGTATCAGGTGTGTTGGGGACACAAGAGACTCTTTGTTATTTGGTTGCAGGGTTGTTTGAGAGAGACCATCTTCATCCTACACCTCCCACGGATTGATAAACATTAGGTCTTCCACTTGAGGGAAATTTGCTAATGCCCTACAAACCTCTGCACTTGGAGGCCCAACAACGTCTACAAGAAGAAGGTTGTGCAGTAGACATCAGGTGACAAGTTGTAGGTTGCGCCAAAGCTCCATGTATTGTACCATCGCAGCTGGATCCAAGGCGCCATGGATATGTCCAACCCAGGCCCTATTGTGGAGGCCTTAGGCAACAGCCATCGTCCGTCTCCGGTGCTTGGAGACCAAGGCAAGCATGGCAGGCACTGAGGGAGTCCTGGACTAAGGGGTCCTCGGGCGTCCGGCCTGTTGGACATGGGCCGGACTGATGGGCTATGAAGTTACAAGACCGAAAACTCTCACCCGTGTCCGTATGGGACTCTCCTTGGCGTGGATGGCAAGCCTTGCGTTCGGATATGAAGATTGCTTTCTCTGTGACCGACTTTGTACAACCCTAGTCCCCTCCGGTGTCTATATAAACCAGAGGGTTTTGTCGATAGGAACAATAATAATCACATAGGCTAGACTTCTAGGGTTTTAGCCATTACGATCTCGATGTAGATCAACTCTTATAATACCCATATTCATCAAGATTAATCAAGTAGGACGTAGGGTTTTACCTCCATCAAGAGGGCCCGAACCTTGGTAAACATCGTGTCCCCTGTCTCCTGTTACCATCAACCTTAGACGCACAGTTCGGGACCCCCTACTCGAGATCCGCCGATTTTGACACCAACATTGGTGCTTTCATTGAGAGTTTCATTGTGCCGTCGTCCGAAGGTTTGATGGCCCCATCCATCATCTACAACTACGCTGCTAGGGGGGATGTTTTTCTCCCTGGCCAGATCTTCGTATTCGGCGGCTTCGCACTGCTGGTCAACTCGCTTGGCCATCTAGAGCAGATCGACAGCTACGCCCCCGGCCGGCGGGTCAGGTTTGGAAGCTTGAACTACATTGCTGATATCCGCAGAGACTTGATCTTCGACCGATTTGAGCCCATGGCAGCCGCTCCCTGCCACCACGATGAACATGACCTAAATCTGTCATCGGACCATACACAGGAGATTGCGCCTGTAAGCACTCTGGCCCTGGATTCGGAGCAGCTTGTGCCATCCGAAGATGGGAAGCTTAACCCCGCCATGGAAGCCACAGACTCAGCGGCGTTGGAGCCGCACACAAACCCAACTTCGAGCGAGGTCTGCATCACCGGAGCCCCGGACTCATCTCCGGTCACTGGTTCCGAACTTCATGCATCCGCGTCCGACGAGCCTTACCAGGCGCCGGTCGTCGAATTTAGTTCTGCGAACATCTTCCGGCACTCACCTTTAGGCGATGTGCTAAACTCATTAAAAACCCTCTCTTTGGCAGGGGACTCACAGCCGAATTATATTCAGTTTGAACTAGGGGCTGATGACGGGGAATTTCGCTTCCCACCCACCTCCCACTTAATTGCCACTGTTGAAGATCTAACCGACATGCTCGACTACGACTCCAGAGACATCGACAGTATGGACGATGATGCCGAAGAGGAGCAATCCCAAAACCCGCCATTTACCGGGCGCTGGACGGCCACCTCCTCCTACGACGTGTACATGCTGGACACACCCAAAGAAATCAACGGCGACGACAAAGAAGACCCAGTGGAAGACAAACCTCCTGAGATACAGCCAAAGCACCAACGATAGAGGCACCGCTCTAAATCACGCCGTGAAAAATACAGTAACAGCGGCACAGGAGAAAACAATACTCTAAACGATGTCGGAGACAATGAAGACCCCGTTCAGCTAACTTCTGAACAGGACAAGCGGGAAGATGGGCGAGTCATCCCTGATGAACAGGCCGTACACGAAGACTCGGGGGACAATAATTACCTTCCACTCTTCGAGGATGAGGTGAGCCTCGGCACCGAGGATTTCATCGTGCCTGAGGAGCCTCTTGAGTAGGAGCGCTTCAAGCACTGGCTGATACCCACTGCAAGGAGCCTGAAAAAGAAGCAGCAACAGCTTCAAGCTGATCAAGATCTGCTCAATGATAGATGGACTAATGTCCTGGAAGCCGAGGAATATGGCCTCAAGCGACCACTCAAAAGTTACCCGAAGCGTAAATTACTACCTCAATTCGATGACGAGGCATTGGAGCCCGTGCCATCAGCTCACAATGCGGCTGGCCGACCACCACGTGGCCGGGACAAAGCGGCAACACAAGCCGAAACACCAGCCTGCCCTACCTCGCCATAAAGGCAGAGACAAAACTACTTCGGGATACACGTATGATCTCCGTCAGGGCCTGAAGAATAAAACAGGTCTGGCCGGATCGATCTACGGATCATGGGGGCGTGCCTCGACGCGCGACGACGGCTATAAGGACGAACATGGCAAGCACAATTACGTCTGAGCTGAAAACCGCAGACGGACTCTATCCGAACTACGTCACGAACTGGCCCGACATAGAGGCGTCGCACACCCTCTCTGCTTCACTGATGAAGTCATGGAACATGAATTCCCAGAAGGGTTCAAACCCGTGACTATTGAATCATATGATGGAACCATAGACCCCACGGTATGGATTGAAGACTTCATTCTCCATATTCACATGGCCCGCGGCAATGATCTTCATACCATCAAATACCTCCCCCTAAAACTCAAAGGGCCAGCCCGGCACTGGCTGAACAGCCTGCCCAAAAATTCCATTGGCAGTTGGGAGGACTTGGAGGAAGCCTTCGTTGACAACTTCCAAGGTACATATGCTCGACCTCCGGATGCCGACGACTTAAGTCACATAATTCAACTGCCCGGAGGGTCGGCCAGGAAATTCTGGACTAGGTTCCTAACTAAAAAGAACCAGATCGTCGACTGACCGGATGCCGAAGCCCTAGCGTCCTTTAAACATAGAATCCGGGACGAATGGCTCAGCCGACACCTCGGCCAAGAAAAGTCAAAGTCCATGGCTAGCCCGTAGCAATAACAATGCAAGCAAACCTGGCACTTCGGAAGCTAGAAATAGCAACGGCATGTTCCGACGCAACAGGCACAAGCGTCGAAGCAACGGTGATAATACCGAGGACACGGCGGTCAACGCCGGATTCAGTGGCTCCAAGTTCGGACAGCGGAAGAAGCCATACAAAAGGAATAATCAAGGCCCTTCCAGCCTGGACCGCATACTCGATCGTCCATGTCAGATCCACGGCACCCCTGATAAACCAACCAATCATACTCACCGAAGTTGTTGGGTCTTCAAACAGGCGGGCAAGTTAAATGCCGAAGACAAGGAGAAGGGGTCGCAAAGAGTATGACGACGAAGAGCCCCATCCACCGAACATAGGGGGACACAAGAAGTTCCCCCTCAAGTCAAAATGGTGAACATGATATACGCTACCCATATCCCCAAGAGGGAGCGCAAGCATGCGCTCAAGGACGTCTATGCAATAGAGCCAGTCGCCCCAAAATTCAACCCATGGTCGTCATGCCCAATCACCTTTGATCGCAGGGACCATCCGACCAGTATCCGTCATGGCAGTTCAGCCACACTGGTCCTCGACCCAATAATTGATGGATTCCACCTCACACGAGTCCTCATGGACGGCGGTAGCAGCCTAAACTTGCTCTATCAGGATACAGTGTGCAAAATGGGCATCGATCCATCAAGGATCAAGCCCACCAAAACTACCTTTAAAGGAGTTATACCAGGTGTAGAGGCCCGCTGCTCGGGCTCAATCACATTGGAGGTCGTCTTCGGATCTCTGGACAACTTCCGAAGCAAAGAGTTAATCTTCGATATCGTCCCCTTCCGCAGCGGCTATCACGCACTTCTTGGATGAACCATGTTTACCCGATTCAACGCGGTGTCGCACTATGCTTATCTCAAGCTCAAGATGCCCGGACCATGCGGTGTCATAATAGTCAATGGAAACATGGAGCACTCCCTCCATACCGAGGAGCACACCGCTGCCCTGGCAGCAGTGGTACAGAGCGGCCTTCAGAAGCAGATCCTTAATTCGGCGGCCATGCTCCCGAACACTATCAAACAAGTCCGGACTACTCTTCGGTAGGACAGTCCAGCTCGTCAGGAGCTCGATTAGAAATTCGACCTTCGTCTCAGTCCCGACCAATTGGCGGCATATGTACCGCACATACATAACTATGCACTAAAAATAACATGGGCAAAGACGAAGGCATAACCATACTGTGATCCACAATACGGCTCGACCTTCTCGGGACACACAGACGCTTACTTTTCCTTTAATCCTTTTTTCAAGGTTTCTTTTCACAGGGAACAAGCCCCTCTTGACGGCCCGATAAATTGGTCCTTTCGAAGGACGGACACACCAAGGTGACAAGTAGCACAGACGTATGGGGGAATCTCTAGATGTCCTTCTAGGCGATCATTCTACCTGTTTTCAGGACCCGTACGCAGCTCCCCCTTGGTCTTGGTATGTTAAATAGCCATTGTTGCTTATCGCACTTTTTGTCCAAGTACGCTTTGACGTATTAATTAAAATTATAATGGAAACAGTTTGCGGCCCAACATATGTAGCACTAGCTTCTTCTTTATTTTTTATTTCGCTATTTTAATTCGCATCCATACACCTTGGTACGCCGTAATTCGTCAGGGGCTTTATTCTGCCCCACACTACGGCAACAAGTCCGAACACTTTTACAGTATAGTTCAGCACCCCGAATTTAGCACTATATGCATTGGCTCCGAATCATGTCTTTGGTCAATAGTTGGGTTGCCCGGCTCCTGTGCTTACTGTCTTACGTTCCGCTATATCGGCTAGGGTAGTAAAGGGAGAACTACTGCGATTGTGTCCTGGTTTACCCGGATGAGCACCTCAGTAGAGAAAGCCGAAAACTGACAGCCACGATGCGGCGTGAGCCGGTCAGCTCTTCGGAGGTTTCAAATCTTTAGCGGTTTTTTCCCGCATTATGCAATGAATCGGTTCTTATCTGGTTAGGTGTTTACAGCACCCTATTCTGGATACTAGGGGCTGTGCCTACATTTTCATTGTCAAACTCCTATGGCTAAGTGAGGGTAATAAATCCGATTGCCTAGTTCGTTGTGCTAAACACCTCCTTTAAGGACCAAACTCTTGGATAAAGAGTGTTTAGATTCATCCTAAAGACCCCCATACTACCTACTTCGGGGCTGAAGCCGACGACTGGCCAACTCTCAGACTTGATAAAACGGCCGCACAACAGTTAAAACTTTAAATAAACAAACAACAAAGCAATCTATTACATATCAAGCCTTGTTTTCATCAGACAGGACGGGATTACATGAATGTATTCATTCAAAAATAATTTCCTTAGTACATTGCTCCACCACGACACGGGATCCCTTCAGAACATCTTCAAAATACCGCTCGGGCTTGCGGTGCTCCTTGCCCGCAGGCGGTCCTTCAGTCGCGAGCTTGATGGCGTCCATCTTCGCCCATTGTATCTTGACACGGGCGAAGGCCATCCGTGCACCTTCTATACAGACCGACCGCTTGATGGCGTCAAGCCGAGGGCAGGCATTGACCAGCCGCTTCACGAGGCCGAAGTAGCTGCCGGGTATAGCTTCTGCAGGCCACAGCCGGATTATTAAATCCTTCATGGCTAGTTCGGCCACCCTATGTAGCTCGACCAACTATTTTAGCTGGTCTCTAAAGGACACCGGATGTTCTGGTGCAAGGTATTGCGACCAGAACAGCTTCTCCGTTGACCTTCCCTCTTCGGCCCGGAAGAATTCCTCAGCGTCGGAAACACTATGCGGCAAATCCGCAAATGCCCCTGGAGAACTCCAAATCCGGGTCAGTAAGAGATACCTCTTGCTCACGTACTTGCTTTGCATAATAAAAGCCTTACCCGCCGCGATCTTCTTGGCCTCTTGGATCTCCCGGAGGGCGCCTTGGGCTTCGGTCCAGGCCTCTTGCGCGCTTTGGCGGGCCTTAGCGAGTTTGGACTCTTGGTCCGCATTCTGGCGCTCCAAGGACTCGCATTTTTGCACAGCATCCTGGATCTCCTGCTGGACCTCGCTAACCCTGGCCTCGTATTTTTCACGAGCAGCTTGTTCCTTTGCCGCTCTCTCCTTGGCCTCTGCCAGTGCATTCTCGAGGGCCTCCACCTCGGTCGCCGCCCCTTACAAAAATATTACGGCACCGTGGTCAGCGCAAAAATATTCATACTTTCTGGAGATGCATAAAATGGTTGAATACCTTGATTATCCTCCAGCTGCTTTTTTGCACGACCGAGCTCTTCCTCAGTCTGCTCCAACCTCTGCTTCAGTCCGGAGACTTCGGCAGCATGAGAAGTTGCGGCTAGCAGTGATGCCTGCTTATTCACATAGAAACAGATGGTTAGTCTCCTCCGAAAACCTACTTGATCCTCTGTTCGGCTTTTCTTTCCGAACCCCGAACAGAGTCTTAGGGGCTACTTTCTATACTGTAACTTTCTTTTCACATAAATGCAGCGCTTACCTCAAAGCCTGTTAGAAGGCTTGTGCAGGCTTCGGTTAGTCCGCTCTTCGCAGACTGGATCTTCTCAATCACCGCACCCACGAGGGCGCAGTGTTCCTCAACGATGGAAGCGCTTCACAGCGCTTCTAGTAGAGTATCTGGCGCCTCTAGTTGGACAAAGGTCACCGGCGGAATGGGCACACCTCCTTCCAATGAAGGAGGCTACTTGTTGGATTCTGAAGCCGTATAGATCTCCGATACCGTATTCGGCTGGGGGCCGAATTGGACATGCCCCCCATCACCAGTCTCCATGGGGATCTGCTCCCCCATGTGTCCGACGGCCGAGGTCTCGCTCTCTGGCACCCTCTTAACAGCCTCCTGCGTCTCTCCCTGGCCGGGGGTCCTTCAGGACAACACCTCGGTGTCGTCCATGGCCTTGGGAGAGGAGGCCGTTGGAAGGGACCCGCTATCCATCACCTTCGGGTCCAGCAAGTTCCCGAAGACAAGGATCGCTCAAGGGTGGAACAAGCCGGACTACAGGTACATGATTTGACATGTTAAAATTATGAAGTAAAGAAGCGAATATATGAATGTGTCAGGGTCTTTGGATACTCATGATTCGGCCAGGGGCTTATCCCGACGGCGCTGTTCTGGGCTGCTATCGACGTCCCACTCGGAGCTATCCGCGAGGGAAGCCTTTCCCTTCTTGGACGCCTCCGCTTACAGATCTGTGGAGGTCACCCTCTTCTTTCCCCCCTCAGGGAGGGGGAAGTTGCTTTCTTCCTCACCTTCCTTCTCCTCGTTGTCTTCGGAGGCGGAGTGAGTTTCAGCGTCTTCGGACGCCATGTCGGAAGTACCCTCGGGACGGAGGCCTCCTCTGGTCCCCTTGGCCTTCTTCTCCAGCGCCACGTAGTGCGTCGGAACCAACATCTTCATCAAAAACGAGATGGCTAGTTCCTTGGGCAGCGGAGCCGAACACCGAATCCGCTCCTCCTTTGTCCAACCCTGAAAAGGCAAATAGGGTAGTTGGTACATCCTCCTTGAGAAAGCAAGAAAGGGATACGCCTTGAAACACAGAAAAGTTACTGAACTGGCGGGATGGGCCAGATCGTGCCCACGGTCCTCGGCTGTCTCCGGCCATGTCTTGTTGGCCTTGAAGAGCACCTTCCAGATATCTTCGTGCATAGTTCCGAAGAATTGTCGCAGGGTCTTGTGCTCAGCCGATCAAACTCCCATAGATGGCAAGCCCGGATCTGGCATGGAAGGATCCGGCGAATTAGCATCACCTGAATCACATTGGTGAGCTTGACGTTCTTGTCTATCATGCTCCTGATGCGCGTCTGGAGCGCTGTCAGCTCGTCCGTAGAAGACCAATCCAGCCTCTTCTCTTGCCAGGAGGTAAGCCGCATTGGGGCCCCATATTTGAATTCGGCAGCCGTGGCCCAGGCAGTGTCGCGAGGCTCAGTGACATAGAACCACAGCTTCTGTCACCCCTTGACGGTCTCCATGAAGGTTCCTTTGGGCCACGGGACATTGGACATTGTGCTCACCATGGCGCCTCCACATTCTGTGTGTTCGCCGCCCACCACCTTCGGCTTCACATTGAAGGTCCTTAACCACAGTCCGAAGTGGGGGGATGTGGAGGAAGGCCTCACACACGATGATGAACGCCGAGATGGTGAGGAAGGAATTGGGGGCCAGATCATGGAAATCCAGGCCGTAGTAGAACATGAGTCCACGGATGAATGGGGGAGAGGAAATCCCAGCCCGCGGATGAAGTGAGGGATGAACACGACATTCTCATGGGGCTCCGGAGTGGGGACGATCTGTCCCTTAGCAGGAAGCCGATGTGCGATTTCCTTGGCCAAATATTCGGCCTCCCGAAGTTGGACGATATCCTTCTCCTTGACGATGGAGGCCATCCACTTGCCCTGTGCTCCGGACATGGTTGGGGTGCTTTCTTGAGGCGGAAAGGATGAGAACTTGGGCGCTGGAGCTCGAGAGTGGGTAGGTGGGAAGAGAGAAGGCGTGGGTGAAAGATGTGAATCCTTATCTCCTTATAAAGGCATCGAATATCAAGTGCCTCCCCACTCGCCATAAAACTCGCCTATTCCCCAGGGGTCGTGCTGATGGCATGGTTGGATTACCGATACTTGTATTGATGAGAATCCCGCAATAGGGGGACATGATCTCTGCTTTGACAAGAAGTGCCAATAAAGCCGTGTCTCGAAATATGGAGCGGCAAGACGAAAAATAGTTCGAAATAATGATCGGGTGGTGATGCAGTGTCACATTGCAAAAAGTTGTCAGCAGATTGGACTCGTGAAATATTATACTCTCTGCGGTGGTGTGCAGAACTTGTTTTGTTGAGCAGGACACGTTCTTTGTGTTCGAAAACTATTTTGGAGTATTCGGAGGAGGAACCCGCCTTGCAATGGCGAAGACAATCTACGCGCCGGACACCTCGTCATTGAAGCCTGGTTCAGGGGCTACTAAGTGAGTCCTGGACTAAGGGGTCCTCGGGTGTATGGCCTGTTGGACATGGGCCGGACTGATGGTCTACGAAGTTACAAGACCGAAGACTCTCACCCGTGTTCGGATGGGACTCTCCTTGGCGTGGATGGCAAGCCTGGCGTCCGGATATGAAGTTTCCTTTCTCTGTAACCGACTTTGTACAACCCTAGTCCCCTCCGGTGTCTATATAAACCGAAGGGTTTAATCCATAGGGACAATAATAATCACATAGGCTAGACTTCTAGGGTTTTAGCCATTACGATCTTGAGGTAGATCAACTCTTGTAATACCCATATTTATCAAGATTAATCAAGCAGGACGTAGGGTTTTACCTCCATCAAGAGGGCCCGAACCTGGGTAAACATTGTGCCCCCTGTCTCCTATTACCATCAACCTTAGATGCACAGTTCGGGACCCCCTACCCGATATCTGCCGGTTTTGACACCGATAGGCACCACCTCGCTGGTCGAGTGGCCCAAGATCCAACTGTCCTTCCAAAATAAGCAGGAGGTCCCATCCCCTAGAATCCAGAATATGGAAGCATCGAAAATGGCCTGAACCTCGGCATTGAAGGGCAGGTGAAGGTGTCGCCAGGGACGGGAGCTATCAGTGGCCTTCAGCCACAACCATCTGGTGCGAAGGGCCACATCGGTGCGCTGCAGATCCCGAATACCTAGCCCACCAAGCTCAAGGGGGCGGCAAACCTTTTTCCAGCTAACTAGGCATCCCCCACCAGAGGCATCACCCTTGCCATGCCAAAGGAAGTTGTGCATGACTCTATTGATCTTCTTGATGATAGTGGGCCGGAGCGCCATGGCCATAAGTAGATGATTAGGCATGGCATCTAGCACGTGGCGCACCAAAGCTAATCTCTCCCCTCGCGAGAGGAGGGAGGCCCTCCAAGTTTGCAGCTTGCACACATGCGCTCCACCAACGACATAAGTGTCGCTGCGGAAACTTTCCGGAATGAAAGCGGGATGCCGAGGTACGTGTTAGGAAAGCGGGATGCAAGACAGAGTGCCCTCAATCAGCAAGGTCTGCTCGGCCATGCAATGGATCGGGGTGCCAGAGCATTTCTGAAAGTTGGTGTGCAGCCCGGTCGCGACCCGAAGACATGAAGCAGCTCGCGGATAACCTCAAGCTCGTGAGGGTCCGGGTGGCAGAAGATAACCACATCATCGGCGTACAGGGAGATACACAAAGCCATCCGATGCTCAGTGAGGCGGTGCAACACTCCAGTCCTGATGGCGTGGTGGAGGAGGGAGTTGAGCGCGTCGATGACCAGGGTGAAAAGCATGGGAGAGACAGGGTCGCCCTGCCGGAGGCCTTTCTCGTGGCAGATGGGGGGTTGCTATTGATGAGAATACGTGTCTTCGCCATGGAGAGAAGGATGGAGATCCACTCGCGCCACCTTGGCCAAAGCCAAGGTGGCCGAGGAGCTGCAGGAGGAATGGCTATGAGACGGAGTCAAAGGCGCGCGCGATGTCTAGCTTGAGAAGGATGCGAGGGGCCCTCATGCTGTTGGAGCGCCTACGGTTGAAACAGGGTCCTGTTGATCCACCGTCTACTGCCTCGCTCCAGCCTCCACAGACTATTGTTCATCCGCTGTTGACCTCCTCCAGCCTCCACGGGCTACTGTTCATCTGTGGCTACTGTTCATCCAGTCTCCACTGGCTGCTATTCATAGAGCCCCCACGGGGTGGTGTTCATCGACCCCCAACCGGCTGGGGTGCGGCTGCCTCCTCGGTGTCCTGTTCATCTAGCAGCAATGGCTTACTACCACGGCGTCCTGTTCATCCAACCCCACCGGGAACTGTTCATCCAACCCCCAACAACGCTCACTGTTCATTAAGAGGCAGCAGGTTCGATCAGCGTCAGTTAGCAGCAGTAGCGAAGGAATCGCTCGATCGGGTTCAGTTAACAGCCAAGGAACGATCGATCAATAGGGTTCAGTAACGCGTAGCCAGTACAATTGCTCGGGTTCAGTAAGCGAAGGCCTCGCTCGGGTTCAGTTCGAGCCCAACGCCTTGCACCTACGCGCGTACATGTACGAGAGAAACGCGCAATCCCTCTATGCATCGCTCGGCCCCGACCACCCACCGTAACCGAGAACTCCCTCGCCCTTGCTTCTACCATGATTTTTCCTCGCCCTCGCATCTACCATGATTTTTCTGTCATGGACGACCCAAAGAATGTCATTCAGGTGCGTCCCCGGCCCGCCCAGGACGAAAAACCCATTTTTGTCATGATTTTTTGTCATAGAAGTAGAATCCCACCACATCTATGATGATACATGCTTTTGTCACAATTATTGTCATAGAAATGTAATAAGCATGACAAAAAAAATTCATTCGGCCCAAAATGTCATAGATCTGTCTTTTTTTGTAGTGTCCTTCGTGGGCGATGGCCATGGTGGGATAGACAAGGTTGCTTCTTCGTGGACCCTTCGTGGGTGGAGCCCTCCATGGACTCACGCAACTGTTACCCTTCGTGGGTTGAAGTCTCCATCAACGTGGATGTACGATAGCACCACCTATTGGAACCACGGCAAAAATCTCTGTGTCTACATTGCGTTTGCCTTCTCCAAACCCTTACCTTTAGCTTCATATGCAATGTTTTACTTTCTGCTGCTACACTCTTAGAATTGCATGTGTAGGTTGATTGCTTGACTTGTGCTAAGATGCTAAAATCTGCCAACACTTAATGGGAAAATGTTATATTTTTATTTGGTCAAGTAGTATAATCACCCCTCTAGACCTACTTTCGATCCTACAGATGGTGGCATCGGTGACCTTGGAGGCCACCCACCCCCACCCCCCTTCAGATCATATGAGCCATTGGTGCGGGAAGCGGAGAACTGGATAAAGCTTTAGTCTTGGAAAGGGGATTGGGGTGTGGAAGCTTGGATGGTTTGAGTGCTGGAGCAGAAGGAGAGCATGGGAGTATGGCTTCGTCCCCTCATGCTCTTTATAAGTCAGTAAAAGGCGAAGCATTCCCTCGTTGCACCGTAAAAAATGCTACATTTCGGACGATCATGTCGTTATGGCCGCATGGGGTCAAACAATTGATTGATCATATCCCCTAAAAAGCAGGGCACGATCTCTATTTTGATCGACGTGTCAATAAGAGGGTTGCCTCAAACCGTGATTCAAATAAGTAATGACTGATATATATGATGCCAGAGGTGGTGACACTTCGGTAAAGTTGTTAGTAATTGACTGTCGAACTCACCTGCGCTGCTAGTCTTTGAGACTAAGCAAGCCACGCACTTTTGGGTAACGTATTCGATTGGCTTTGTCCCTTGTCATAATGGTGGAACTAGCCGGTTAGGGACTGACAAAGCTTTGTGTGGATACGTAGCCGGGGATGTGGAACCTGCCTGCTAAGCCGAAGATTATCCAGCCGAAGAAAATATCTGAAGAAGATTATCATCCTCGGCTTTGAAGACAAGTTCGGGGGCTACTAACGGTGTCCTAGACTAGGGGTCCTAGCCTAGCTAGCCTAGTCCATGGGCCAAACTGGCGGCCCGTTAATGGGGAAGGAACCAGTGCATATCGTGCTTCACCGACGACTTGGTGATATATCTCCAACGTATCTATAATTTTTTATTGTTCCATGCTATTATATTATCTATTTTGGATGTTTATGGGATTTATTATACACTTTATATTATTTTTGGGACTAACCTATTAACCCAGAGCCCAGTGCCAGTTTCTGTTTTTTCCTTGTTTTAGAGTATCGCAGAAAAGGAAAATCAAACGGAGTCCAAATGACCTGAAACTTCACGAAACTTATTTTTGGACCAGAAGAAGCCCACGGAGCATCGGAGTTGGACTAGGAGAGTCCCGGGCTGCCCGCGAGGATGGGGGGGCGCCCACCCCCTGGGCGCACCCCCTGCCTCGTGGACAGCCTAGAGGTCCACCGACGTACTTCTTCCTCCCATATATACCCACATACCCTAAAAACTTCGGGGAGCACAATAGATCGAGAGTTCCGCCGCCATAAGCCTCCGTAGACACCGAAAACCAATCTAGACCCGTTCCGGCACCCTGTCGGAGGGGGAATCCCTCTCCGGTGGCCATCTTCATCATCCCGGTGCTCTCCATGACGAGGAGGGAGTAGTTTCCCTCGGGGCTGAGGGTATGTACCAGTAGCTATGTGTTTGATCTCTCTCTCTCTCTCTCTCTCTCTCTCTCTCTCTCTCTCTCTCGTGTTCTTGAGGTGATACGATCTTGATGTATCATGAGCTTTGCTATTATAGTTGGATCTTATGATGTTTCTCCCCCTCTACTCTCTTGTAATGGATTGAGTTTTCCCTTTGAAGTTATCTTATCGGATTGAGTCTTTAAGGATTTGAGAACACTTGATGTATGTCTTGCATGGGATACCCGTGGTGACAATGGGGTATTCTATTGATCCACTTGATGTATGTTTTGGTGATCAACTTGCGGGTTCCGCCCATGAACCTATGCATAGGGGTTAGCACACGTTTTCGTATTGACTCTCCGGTAGAATCTTTGGGGCACTCTTTGAAGTTCTTTGTGTTGGTTGAATAGATGAATATGAGATTGTGTGATGCATACCGTATAATCATACCCACGGATACTTGAGGTGACATTGGAGTATCTAGGTGACATTAGGGTTTTGGTTGATTTGTGTCTTAAGGTGTTATTCTAGTACGAACTCTAGGGCTGTTTGTGACACTTATAGGAATAGCCCAACGGATTGATTGGAAAGAATAACTTTGAGGTGGTTTCATACCCTACCATAATCTCTTCATTTGTTCTCCGATATTAGTGACTTTGGAGTGACTCTTTGTTGCATGTTGAGGGATAGTTATGTGATCCAATTATGTTATTATTGTTGAGAGAACTTGCACTAGTGAAAGTATGAACCCTAGGCCTTGTTTCAACGCATTTCAATACCGTTTGTGCTCACTTTTACCATTAGTTACCTTGCTGTTTTTATATTTTGAGATTACAAAAACCATTATCTACTATCCATATTGCACTTGTATCACCATCTCTTCGCCGAACTAGTGCACCTATACAATTAACCATTGTATTGGGTGTGTTGGGGACACAAGAGACTCTTTGTTATTTGGTTGCAGGGTTATTTGAGACAGACCATCTTCATCCTACGCTCCCACAGATTGATAAACCTTAGGTCATCCACTTGAGGGAAATTTGCTACTGTCCTACAAACCTCTGCACTTGGAGGCCCAACAACGTCTACAAGAAGAAGGTTGTGTAGTAGACATCAAGCTCTTTTCTAGCGTCGTTGCCGGGGAGGTTAGCGCTTGAAGGAATATCTTTAGATCTTGCAATCAAGTCTTTTAG
The DNA here is from genome assembly GCF_018294505.1 of Triticum aestivum. Lineage (NCBI taxonomy): Eukaryota > Viridiplantae > Streptophyta > Magnoliopsida > Poales > Poaceae > Triticum > Triticum aestivum. The sequence goes on from NC_057809.1 coordinate 178,700,803, forward strand.
TTTCTTGTTTTATCACTAGTTTAGTTTATGAAAGAAAATTACAAAAAATGGAATTAAGTTTGCCTCATACGCTTCATCTTTTTAATATCTTTCGTGAGAATGATGGAAAGGAAAATTGTGCCAAAGTGTTAGAAGAAGAATGCATTAAAATGTTTGGCACTAAATCTTTGAATGATGAGCATGATTGCAATGTTGTTAGTATGAACTCCTTGAATATCCATAGTACTAATGATGATTGCACTAGTTATGATGAAAATGTCTCCTATAAACATGTCAATTTTTGTGGAATGCATTGGGTTTGCAAGTACACACCAAATAGGGAAGATAGATATTGCAAGAGGCATAAGCATTTAGAAACTAAATTGTTGCAACAAAGGCTAGGTGTTTGTGCTGAAAGATTCAATATTTATCGCCATCCTTGTGAACTTTGCAATGAACATGGTCATTTAAAGCTCCAATGCTATTTGTTTCATGATCAAGTCATGTCCAAAAATTGTGATAACTTGATTACCCTTGAGCATCATAAAGAGCTTACTCTTCTTTTGGGTTATGAAGAAATGAAACGTATAACTGAGGGTATTCCAAAATTTAATATCGATAAATTTCTTGATTTTGATCTAGAGGAATTTTATATGTATTGTGCGGTGAATTGCATTGAAAACCCTTATATTGCCAATTACATAAAGAAAAGGAAACAAATAGAGGATGAAGAGAATACTAATGAAAGGGAAGAGACTTCCCAATATCCTCCTATTATATCTTATGATGAATCAGGTAACGACGAGGAGCCTTCTATTCAACCAATCTCATTAATAAGGAGCTCCAAAAAGAGGATTGTCGGTGTCAAAACCGGCGGATCTCGGGTAGGGGGTCCCGAACTGTGCGTCTAGGCCGGATGGTAACAGGAGGCAAGGGACACGAAGTTTTACCCAGGTTCGGGCCCTCTCGATGGAGGTAAAACCCTATGTCCTGCTTGATTAATATTGATGATATGGGTACTACAAGAGTAGATCTACCACGAGATCAGAGAGGCTAAACCCTAGAAGCTAGCCTATGGTATGATTGTTGATGTGTATGTTGTCCTACGGACTAAAACCCTCCGGTTTATATAGACACCGGATAGGGTTAGGGTTACATAGAGTCGGTTACAATGGTAGGAGATCTGAACATCCGTATCGCCAAGCTTGCCTTCCACGCCAAGGAAAGTCCCTTCCGGACACGGGACGGAGTCTTCAATCTTGTATCTTCATAGTCCAGGAGTCCGGCTGAAGGTATAGTTCGGCTATCCGAACACCCCCTAATCCAGGACTCCCTCAGTAGCCCCTGAACCAGGCTTCAATGACGACGAGTCCGGCGCGCAGATTGTCTTTGGCATTGCAAGGTGGGTTCCTCCTCCAAGTACTTCATAGAAGATTTTGAACACAAAGATAGTGTCCGGCTCTGCAAAATAAGTTTCCACATATTGCCATAGAGAGAATAATATTTACACAAATCTAATCTGCTGACGTATTCCGTAGTGTGACATCACACCACGGCCAAGCTTTTATTCGAACCATTTTACTGTCCCATCTTAGCGCGTTATGCGAGGCGGTTTCCTTGGCACGTCTTGTTAAAGCAGAGATCGTGTCCCCTTATTCCGGGATTCTCATCAATACGGGCGTGGGTAACCCAACCGCGCCATTGATTACGGCGCTTGGAGATAAGCAAGTTTTACCAGGCTGGTGGGGACACGTAGTTGCGTCCACCCATATAAGGGGATAAGGATCCACCTTTTCACCCATGCCTTCTTCCTCCTTTGCCTATCCATTCTTGCCCACTCGAGCTCCAGCACCCAAGTCCGCACTACCACCTCAACCTTCTCCAGTCATGTCCGGAGCGGGAGGCAAGTGGATGGTCTCCTCCGTCACGGAGGGACACATCAAAAAGCTGAGGAAGGCCGGATATCTAGCTAGCGATATCGCGCACCGGCTTCCCGAAAAGGGGCAGCTCATCCCCACTCCTAGGCCCCATGAGAGGGTGGTATTCCTCCCCCATTTCCTCCACAGACTGGGCTTCCCTCTGCATCCATTTGTCCGGGGGCTCATGTTCTACTACAGCCTGGATTTCCACGATCTGGCCCTGAACTTCGTCCTCAACATCTCGGCGTTCATCGTCGTGTGTGAGGTGTTCCTCCGCATCCGCCCCCATTTCGGCCTATGGCTTAAGACTTTCAACGTCAAGCCGAAGGTGGTGCGCGGTAGCCAGGCAGAGTGCGGCTGTGCCATGGTTGGCAAGATGGCCAACGTCCTGTGGCTCGAGGACTCCTTTGTGGAGACCCTGAAGGGGTGGCAATCGGGGTGGTTTTACATCACCGAGACGTGCGACCCCGAATGGGTCGCAGCCCCCGAGTTTCGGTCTGGACCCCCTACGCGGCTCACCTCCTGGAAGGAGACCGACCTGTCATGGGGTAAAAAAGGAGAGCTGACCGGACTCCAAACATGCGTCCAAACCCTGGTGAACAAGAAGCTCAAACTTGTCAACGTAGTCTAGGTTATGCTCATCCGCCTGATCCTCCCATGTCAATGACGGGCCTTCAATCTGTGGGAGTTCGACCCGGCGCAGCATCAAACTCTAAACAGGCTCTTCAACACGATGTACGAAGATGCCTGGAGGATGCTTTTCAAGGGCGTCGAGGGTCCTGCATCCGCTACCAAGGATCGAGGATTCAGCGCGCAGCGTCACGCGCTCGCGGTAAGCTGTTTTTTCCTTTTACAGGGTATTAGTTTTCCATAGTTTGATTCTATGCGGGATCTAAGCTCCCTTTCCTCTGACAGGATTGGTAGGTGACGTCCGGACAAATCAACTATCCGGCTCCTTTGCCCGAAGGCCCAGCGGACGCTCACCTGGCGAAGCTGCTAGTTCCGGCACCCTATGTGGTGCTGGAGAAGAGGGCTAAGAAGAAGGCCACAGGGACTCGAAAGAGTGCCCGACGCCCGGAGGTGTCGGATTCACCATCCGATGAATCCGAGGCGCACTCCTCCCATGAACACGAGGAGGAGGAAGAAGAGACCCCTCCCCCTCCAGCGGGGGAAGGGAAGAAAAGGAAGGCCGCCCCAACTGGGGAGGCCGAAGGGTCCAAGAAGGGGAAAACCCTTTCTCCGGACTACTCCACCGACGTCGACGACGGCAGAGAGGAGTGGGCGCCCAGGGCCAAGCCCCTGGCGAAATCGTAAGTATCCGGATACCAAAGTAATTCATAGTATTCGTTTATTGCACAGCTTTCCCTTATGTCGAATGTGTTTATGCAGCCCACCCAAAGACTAGCTTGACGCCTCATCGAGCGGCTCACTGGACTCGTCGGACGTGAACTCACTTCCGACGGCTTCCTCCCCCTGCCCTACGGACGACACTGAAGTGTTGTCCCAACAGGTTCCAATCCGGGAGGAGGTGGTCCTGGAGGCGCCGCAAGGTGACCTCCCGGACTCCAGGAGTAAAGGGGATGAAACCCCTCAGGGCTCCAAGTCCGGCTGTAGGCCGGACACCGCTCCGAAACCTTCAAAGGTTCCAGAGTCCGGCAGGGGACCTCCTTCCAAGAGGAGCAAGTCCACCGTGCCGGCGGCCTCCATCCAACCGGAGGCGCCGGACAATATGTTGGAGGCGCTCCATGGCGCCTCCATCGACGAGGAGCACCGCGCTATTATGAGTGCGGTGGTCCAGAAGGTTCAGTCCGCAAAAAAATGAACTAACTGAAGCTTGTACTAGCCTTTTGACAGGCTTTGAGGTAAGTAAAGAAAGTGTAAATAATAGTACCGCATAGACAGTAGCCCCTGATGCTCTGTTTGGCGTTCGGGAAGAAAAGCCGAATAGAGGATCAAGTAGAATTCGCAGGAGTCTAACAAAAATGAGTCAATATGCATGTGCAGGCTACCCTGCTTGCGTCCGCCGCTCTGACTGCGGAAGTGGACACGCTGAAGCAGGACCTCGAAAGGTCTGAGCAAGAGCTCGAGCGTGCTAAGAAGCAGCTCGAGGACAATGAAGGTAAGAAATACCTTGTTAAAAATATATATAAAAAAAGGTGCAATTGCAAAAAATGACAGGATTATCGTGGCTATTGTAGGGGCCACATCTGAGGTGGCGACCCTTAAGCAAGCGCTGGACGAGGCCGAGAAGAATTCGGCCTCAGAGCGCACCGAGCGGGAGAAGTATGAGGCCAAGATTGGCAAGGTGCGGCAAGAGCTTCAGGCTCTCATGGAAAAACATGAGAGTTTGGAGCGTGACTCAAAGATGCAAGCGTCCGAGCTTGCGGTGGCAATTGAAAATGCCAAATCTGCCAAGGCCGAATCCCAGAAGACCCTCCAGGAGTTGGATGAGGTGAAGAAGATTGCGGCGGGTAAGGCATTCTCTATGCAAAGCGAACACATAAACGTGAGTTACCTGTTACTTACCCGAATCCGGAGCTCTCCAGGAGCGTTCGCAGATCTTTCCCGGAGTGTATCCGATGCCGCCGCATTCTATCGAGCCAAAGAGGGCAGATCAACAGAGAAGGTGGTTTGGTCTCAGTACGCTGAGGCCGGACACCCCGTGCCCCTGAGCGACCAGCTGAAGCAACTAGTCGAGCTCCACAAGGCGGCCGAACAGGCCATGAAGGGCGTCCTAGTTCGGCTGTGGCCTGGAGAGGCTTTGCCTGGGAGCTATTTCGGGCTGGTGCGGCGGCTGGTGGAGGCCTGTCCGAGGCTTGAAGACATCAAGCGCTCCGTCTGCATTGAAGGTGCCCGTAGGGCCCTTGCCCGTGCAAAGGTGCACTGGGGCAAGCTGGATGCGGAGAAGCTTGTGAAGGACGGGCCACCGCCGGGGAAACAGCATCGCAAGCCCGAGAATTATTATAAGGATGTTCTGAATGGTGCCCGCCTTGTTGCGGATGAATGTACCAAGGATGTATTTTTTGAGTAAAACCCGCTCGTGTTATCCTGTGCGCTGAAAACTTGTTCATATGCGCTAAGCAATGCTGCTTGAATTTAAAATATTACTTTCTGTGCGGCTGTTTATCAATACTGAGAGATGGCGAGTCATCGGCTTCTGCCCCCTTGCCGCTAGTGCTGGGGTGTTCGGGGATAAACCTGGGTGCTCTTTTTCCCATATTTGGGTCCTTCGAGGGAGGCGCTCAGCCCAACGAATGAGGCAATCGGACTATAATGCGTGAACACTCTCACTTAGCCATAGAATTCTATAATTTTAAATTTCGGCGAAGCCCCTAGTATTCGGAAGACCGAGTTCGGGGCGCTATCCACGCCTTGGCCGGACAGAGCCGGCTCCTCGCCCTAAGCGGCATAAGTCTTTAGGGACTCGAAAGACCTCTCGAACAGCGACCAGCTCTCGCTTCATCATGACAGTCAGTTTTAGCTTTCTCCACTGAGGTGCTCGACCCAGCTCAACCGGGGCACAATCGCAGTGGTTCTCCTAGTGCTACCTTAGCCGATATAGCGGAACGTAAGGCACCAAAACATAGGAGCCGGGCAAACCCAACTATTGACCCAAGACATGATTCAGAGCCGATGCATATAGTGCTATAAGTTCGGGGTGCCGCACTTGTGAAAGTGTTCGGACTTCTCACACCATATTGAGGGGTGCTAAAATCCCCTGGCGTATTTTGGCCGTACCAAGTTGTACGGGTGCAACATGTCGTTAAGGAACATTTATTTATAAAAAGATAATGCAAAAAATAGACAAAAGCTATGCATTGTTTATTAAAAATAGCTGCGATCAAAGTAGAACGATACAAGTAATGCGATAAACGAAAAGTTGGACTATTTAACATGTCTACTCCAGGGGCAAGCTATGGAATAGTATGCGAAACAGGTATACTGCTCATGATAGAGACCACCTGGGATTTCCGTAATGCGGCATGGCTTGTCTGCTTCCCTGGTCCTTGCGTCGTTTGTTGGGAAATTGAACTGCCGAACAGGCCTTCCGAAGAGTAGAGTCCTGGAAGTAAGAGAAAAGTAAAAAAATCGGCAGCCCCTGGTGCGGTTTAAGCCGTGTTTTGGGCGTGCCGTGATAGTGCCCCTCCCCCGATGCCCATGGTATTTCCAGAGCGTAGTTATGGACACGAAGTACTAGCGTCGCCTTTTTGCGAGGGTTGGGGTTGGGGCCGCATTGCTACGCCTGCTCAGAACGTGACAGGCGGTCTTGTTGTAGGTTACTCCGGGCGCGTTTGACGGTATCCGGATGTTTAATGGCCGGACTGGAGAACTGCCTGGAGAGGCTGCTTTGTACTTCCGCTGCAAGGGCCGCCGTGTGCTCCTCCGTTCGGAGGGAGCGTTCGGTGTTTCCATTGACTGTAATCACTCCACGAGGGCCTGGCATCTTGAGCTTAAGGTATGCATAATGCGGTACCGCATTGAATTTGGCGAATGCGGTTCGTCCGAGCAGTGCATGATAGCCACTACGGAATGAGACTATGTCAAAGATCAATTCCTTGCTTCGGAAATTATCCGAGGATCCGAAGACCACTTCAAGTGTGACTGAGCCTGTACAGTTGGCCTCTACACCTGGTATTACGCCTTTAAAGGTCATTTTGGTGGGCTTAATCCTCGAGGGATCGATGCCCATTTTTCGCACTGTATCCCGGTAAAGCAGGTTCAGGCTGCTGCCGCCGTCCATGAGGACTCTAGTGAGATGAAATATGTCAATAATTGGGTCTAGAACCAATGTGGCAAATCCGCCATGACTGATGCTAGTGGGATGGTCTCTTCGATCAAAGGTGATCGGGAAGGAGGACCATGGGTTAAACTTTGGGGCGACTAGCTCTACCACGTATACGTCCCTTAACGTGCGCTTCCGCTCCCTTTTGGGGATGTGGGTGGCATATATCATGTTCACCGTCCGCACCTGTGGGGGAAAACCCTTCTGTCCATTGTTGTTCGGCGGTCGGGGCTCCTCGTCGTCATCGCTATGCAGCCCCTTGTCTTCATTGTCGGCGGTTAGCTTGCCTGCCTGCTTGAACACCCAACAATCCCTGTTGGTGTGATTGGCCGGCTTTTCGGGGGTGCCATGTATTTGGCACAAGCGGTCGAGTATTCGGTCCAAGCTGGACGGGCCCCTAGGATTCCTTTTGAATGGCTTCTTCCGCTGACCGGATTTAGAGCCTCTGAATCCGGCATTAACTGCCGTATCCTCAGCATTATCGTCGTTAATGCGGCGCTTTTGCTTGTTGCGACGTGACCTGCCACTAATGTCCCTGGTGTCCGAACTACTAGGGTTCTTGGTCATATTGTTGCTACGAGCGAGCCAGCTGTCTTCTCCCGCGCAAAAGCGGGTCATGAGTGTCGTGAGTGCTGCCATAGATTTCGGTTTTTCCTGTCTGAGGTGCCGGGCCAGCCACTCGTCACGGATATTGTGCTTGAAGGCTGCTAGGGCCTCAGTGTCGGACAGTCGACTATTTGATTTTTCTTTGTTAGGAACCGTGTCTAGAATTGTCTGGCCGATTCCTCTGGCTGCTGGATTACGTGACTTAGGTCATCGGCGTCTGGGGGTCGCACATAAGTGCCCTGGAAATTGTCGAGGAATGCGGCTTCCAGGTCCTCCCAACAACTAATTGATCCTGTTGGCAAGCTGTTGAGCCAATGCCGAGCTGGTCCTTTAAGCTTGAGCGGGAGGTATTTGATGGCGTGAAAATCGTCACCGCGGGCCATGTGGATATGAAGGAGATAATCCTCGATCCATACCGCAGGGTCTGTTGTGCCATCATATGATTCGATGTTTACGGGTTTGAAACCCTCGGGGATTTGATGATCCATTATTTTGTCTGAAAAGCACAGTGGGTGTGCGGCGCCTCTGTACTGGGCGATATCATGACGTAGGTCCAATGAGCTTTGTCTATTGTGTTCGGCCCTGCCGAATTTGTGGCCGGCGTGATGGTTACCGTCTCAAGCCGTGGGGTGCCCACGTGATCCGTAGATCGATCGTGTTTGCCCTGCTTTGTCCTCCAACATGTCTCGTAAGTCCGGCGCATATTCCCGTGCCTTGGTACGGGGTGTGGCTTGAGTGGAGGGCCGGGAGGCCTCTCTGTAGCGGCCACGAGGTGGCCATTCGGCCGCATCAAGTGCTTCCTCCTCTAATCGGGGTAGCAACTTGCGCTTTGGGTAACTCTTGGAGGGGTGTTCGAGTTTATGCTCTTCGGCCGCAAGGACTTCAGTCCATCTGTCAACCAGCAAATCTTGATCAGCTCTGAGATGTTGCTGTTTTTTCTTGAGGCTTCTTGCCGTGGCCATAAGCCTGCATTGGAAACGCTTTTGCTCAACGGGATCCTTTGGCACGACGAATTCGTCGTTGTCGAGGCTTTCCTCGTCTTCGGAGGGAGGTATATAGTTATCGTCCTCGACCTCTCTGTCTGTCGCTCTCTCATGAGGGCTGGTTTCTCCATCCTCCTGTGCTAAGTCTTGCTGGAGGGGGTTTTCTTCGGCACTTTCTGGAGTATTATTATCTCCCATCCTAGAATCGCCGTATTTGTTCTGGCGGGATTTTGAGCGGCGCCGCTGATGCCGGCGCTTGGGCTGTTTCTTGGAGGGGTCATCCTCCGCTGCTCCATCGCCATCTCCCTCTTTTGGGGTGTCCACCATGTATATGTCATACGACGAGGTGGCTTTCCAGGGCCTAGTAGGCGCTGGTTCTTCATCATCTCCTTCATCGGCGTCCATACCGTCAATGTCTTCGGGGTCGAAGTCAAGCATGTCGGTTAAGTCGTCGACAGTGGCTACGAAGTGGGTGGTGGGTGGGTTTTGAATTTCTTCATCGTCCGTACCCCAACCTTGTTGACCGTAGTTCGGCCAGGGCTCTCCTAATAAAGAGAGAGACTTCAGTGACTTCAGGATATCGCCGAAAGGCGAGTGTTGAAAGATGTCTGCGGCAGTGAACTCCATGATCGGCGCCCAATCGGATTCGACTGGCAGGGGCGCGGAGGGTTCGGAGTCCGGAGAGGAGTCCGGCTCCTTGGAGTCATGAGCCTCGCAGAGTACGGGGCTGGTGTTCGGCTCAATTGTCGTTTGGATCGCAGCCCCCGAGGTGGCATCCAAACGCCCATCCTCGATCGGCGCAGTTGACTCCGAACTAAGGGTCGGAGCCGGTGCGGGTGCGGCCTCCAGGGCACCGTTCGGCGGCAGAGTTAGATCATGCTCGTCATGACAGTGCGGCGCGCTCGGCAGTGGTTCGAATCTGTGGAAGATCAAGTCCCTGCGGATGTCATCCGTGTAGTTTAAACTTCCGAACTTGACCTGACGGCCAGGGGCGTAGCTTTCGATCTGCTCTAGATGGCCAAGTGAATTGGCCCGCAGTGCGAAGCTGCCAAAGACGAAGATCTGTCTAGGGAGGAAGGTCTCACCCTGGACTGCATCGCCATTGATGATCGTAGGAGCCATCGGGCCTGACGGTAACGGCACAGAGGAACTCTCAATGAAAGCACCAATGTCGGTGTCAAAACCGGCAGATCTCGGGTAGGGGGTCCCGAACCATGCGTCTAGGCCGGATGGTAACAGGAGGCAAGGGACACGAAGTTTTACCCAGGTTCGGGCCCTCTCGATGGAGGTAAAACTCTACGTCCTGCTTGATTAATATTGATGATATGGGTAGTACAAGAGTAGATCTACCACGAGATCAGAGAGGCTAAACCCTAGAAGCTAGCCTATGGTATGATTGTTGATGTGTATGTTGTCCTACGGACTAAAACCCTCCGGTTTATATAGACACCGGATAGGGTTAGGGTTACATAGAGTCGGTTACAATGGTAGGAGATCTGAACATCCGTATCGCCAAGCTTGCCTTCCACGCCAAGGAAAGTCCCTTCCGGACACGGGACGGAGTCTTCAATCTTGTATCTTCATAGTCCAGTAGTCCGGCTTAAGGTATAGTTCGGCTATCCGAACACCCCCTAATCCAGGACTCCCTCAAGGATTGAACCCACACATGATGCGGTGAAGAAGAAAAGAAAAAGGAAGAGAGGTAAAAAGATATCTGTCCTACAGACCTCATGAAAATATAATTGTGGAAGATGATGCACTTGATGATGATCTCGTTATGCCTATTACTTGTTGTGATGATTATGATTGGGAAGGTAATGATACTTCTTATGATCTTGAAAATCTTTTTGGCACTTTCTTGGAAGAATATGATAATTGCTATACTATTGGTGCTATCCATACTATTAATCATGAGAGTGCTTATGCTTATGATATGAAAAGGCCCAAGCTTGGCGATGCTATGTTTGATGAGAATGAAATTTTTGAGAATATATTTGCTGAAATTAATGTTTGTCCCAAGCTTGGGGATGCTACTGTCAGATTTCGGCTTCCGGCAGACCCTTGAGGTTCGAACACTGGGCTGCGCGCGGAGATCTCTCCCCTACCGATCTACGTCCAATCTCCTCGCGTGATCTAAGCTGGAAACAACGAACAACACAAGGGACACGAGGTTTATACTGGTTCAGGCCACCGTTGTGGTGTAATACTCTACTCCAGTGTGTGGTGTGGTGGATTGCCTCAGGGGCTGATGATGAACAGTACAAGGGAAGAACAGCCTCACGAGAGGTGTTCTTGAGATGGTGCGATGAACTGCTGGGGTGAGTTCAGTCGCCTCTCTCTCTCTTTTTGCTAGGGCTCTATCAGATCTCTAGATGTCTAGGTGTGTCGATCCCCCCATGACTCTCTTTCTCTAGATGTCTCGATGTCTCATCGTCCCTCGGTGTCTCCCCCTTTTTTCCCTCTCTTTTTCTCTCTCTCTTTACTCTGCGGTGGCTAGCTCTATTTATAGAGGCCTTGGGCCTCTTCCCAAATAATGAGCGGGAAGGGCGCCAACAATTGGCCATTTTGAAGGGGAACATCTAGTACAAGTTATCCTGACCAAAGGTGGTCTTCGGCTGCCAAAAGCACTGGTGGTGACGCCGTCTTGGCCTCCATGGTGACCTCCGTCCTGCCGCTCTGTTGGTCTTGGTCTCGTTGCACCGGAATGGTAACCTTTGCCCGATGCCTTGGCCTGTGCTTGCCCCCTTTGCACCAAAGGGGAAACAAGGACACTGCGCCAGCCGGCGCCCGCCTGACACCGGCCTGGTCTCGATCGTCATGGCTTGCGTCATGGGCTCCTCGCGAGGTACCCCTACCTTGATCTCTCCGCCTCCTCGCGAGCCTGCCTGATGAGGCTACTTCTGAGGAAGCTTTCTGTCGTCCGCCCCGTGAGGCTTGGCCCCTCGCGAGGGTCTTGAGCTTGAGCTGATGAAGATGGGACGCGCTGGGCCCCCACTTGAGCCACACCGCAGGCCGCAGGCAGGCAAATCTGGGGACCCCCGTTCCCAGAATGCCGACAGCTACGTTTAATGAAGATGATACTTTTAGCCTCCCAAGTTTTGATATGCAAATTTGTTATGATGATAGCATGCCTCCTTCTTATGATGATTATATTGATGAAAGTGGGTTTGGAAGAGTGTCAACTTTAGGAAGTAATGATCCCACTATTCTGGAGGATGTTGAATCTTATTATAATAATTATGAAAGTGGATTTGGAGAGGTCATGACTTTATTTAGTAATGATTCCACTATCTTGGAAGAGGTTTCAATCGATTATGATGAGAACAAAATTGCTACTTATGATAATTATTGTGATGAAACATATGCTATAAAAAGTAGTGATGATTATATTTATAAAACTTGTCATGATTATGATTACCCTTTTTCTGAACATTACTATTTTAATGTGGAAACAATTTATAGTATTCGAGTCTCTTATGATACTCTCACTATTCCGAATGAGAAGAATTTTGTTTATGTGGAGAGTAACAAAATTTATATGCATGTAGATCATGAAAAGAATGCTTTAGGTGCTGGTTATATTGTTGAATTCATTCATGATGCTACTGAAAATTATTATGAGGGAGGAACATATGCTTGTATTCTTATCCTTTATGTGAGCATCATTGAAATCATCATGCCTAGCTAGGGGCGTTAAACGTTAGCGCTTATTGGGAGGCAAACCAATTTTATTCCTTGCTTTTTGCTCCTGTTTAGCAATAAATAATTTATCTATACTATGTTATTATTGAGTTTTTATGTTTTAATTAGTGTTTGTGCCAAGTAGAACCATTGGGAAGACTTGAGGAAAGTCTTGTTGATCATGCTGTAAAAAACAGAAACTTTAGCGCTCACAAGATTTGCTGCCATTTTTTATTGGAGAGTGATATTTAGTTAATTACTTTTGCAGATGATTAATAGATAAATTCCTCACGTCCAGAAATGTATTTTAGAATTTTTGAGGTTCCAGAAGTTTGCGTTAGTTACAGATTACTACAGACTGTTCTGTTTTTGACAGATTCTGTTTTTCATGTGTTGTTTACTTATTTTGCTGAATCTATGGCTAGTAAAAGAGTTTATAAACCATAGATAAGTTTTAATACAGTAGGTTTAATACCAATATAAATAAATAATGAGTTCATTACAGTACCTTGAAGTGGTGTTTTGTTTTCTTTCGCTATCGGAGCTTACGAGTTTTCTGTTAAGTTTTGTGTTGTGAAGTTTTCAAGTTTTGGGTAAAGATTCGATGGACTATGGAATAAGGAGTGGCAAGAGCCTAAGCTTGGGGATGCCCAAGGCACCCCAAGGAAATATTCAAGGACAACCAAGAGCCTAAGCTTGGTGATGCCCCAGAAGGCATCCCCTCTTTCGTCTTCGTTCATCGGTAACCTTACTTGGAGCTATATTTTTATTCCCCACATGATATGTGTTTTGCTTGGAGCGTCATTTTATTTGATTTTGTTTTACTTTCTGTTTGAATAAAATACCAAGATCTTAAATTCTTAAATGTTAGAGAGGCTTCACATAGTTGCATAATCATTCGACTACTCATTGATCTTCACTTATATCTTTCGGAGTAGTTTGTCATTTGCTCTAGTGCTTCACTTATATCTTTTTAGAGCACGATGGTGGTTTTATTTTGTAGAAATAGATGAACTCCCATGCTTCACCTATATTATTTTGAGAGTATTTAGAACAGCATGGTAATTTCCTTTGGTTATGAAATTAGTCCTAATATGATGGGCATCCAAGAGGGATATAATAAAAACGTTCATATAAGTGCATTGAATACTAAGAGAAGTTTGATACTTGATAATTGTTTTGAGATATGGAGATGGTGATATTAGAGTCGTGCTAGTTGAGTAGTTGTGAATTTGAGAAATGCTTGTGTTGAAATTTGTGATTCCTGTAGCATGCACGTATGGTGAACCGTTATGTTAAGAAGTCGGAGCATGATGTATTTATTGATTGTCCTCCTTATGAGTGGCGGTCGGGGACGAGCGATGGTCTTTTCCTACCAATCTATCCCCCTAGGAGCATGCGCGTAGTACTTTGTTTCGATAACTAATAGATTTTTGCAATAAGTATGTGAGTTCTTTTTGACTAATGTTGAGTCCATGGATTATACGCACTCTCACCCTTTCACCATTGCTAGCCTCTCTAATACCGCGCACCTTTCACCGGTATCATAAATCCACCATATGCCTTCCTCAAAACAGCCACCATACCTAGCTATCATGGCATTTCCATAGCCATTCCGAGATATATTGCCATGCAACTTTCCACCGTTCTGTTTACTATGACACACTCCATCATTGTCATATTACTTTGCATGATCATGTAGTTGACATTGTATTTGTGGCAAAGCCACCATTCATAGTTCTTTCATACATGTCACTAATGAGTCATCGCACATCCCGGTACACCCTCGGAGGCATTCATATAGAGTCATACTTTGTTCTAGTATCGAGTTGTAATCATTGAGTTGTAAATAAATAGAAGTGTGATGATCATCATTAATAGAGCATTGTCCCAAAAAAGGCCAAAAAAGACCAAATATAAAAAAGGGACAATGCTACTGTCCTTTTTCCACACTTGTGCTTCAAAGTAGCACCATGATCTTCATGATAGAGAGTCTCTTGTTTTGTCACTTTCATATACTAGTGGGAAATTTTCATTATAGAACTTGGCTTGTATATTCCAACAATGGGCCTCCTCAAGTGCCCTAGGTCTTCGTGAGCAAGAAAGTTGGATGCACACCCACTTAGTTTCTTTTGTTGAGCTTTCATACATTTATAGCTCTAGTGCATCCGTTGCATGGCAATCCCTACTCACTCACATTGATATCTATTAATGGGCATCTCCATAGCCCGTTGATAATCCTAGTTAATGTGAGACTATCTTCTCATTTTTGTCTTCTCCACAACCACCATTCTATTCCACCTATAGTGCTATATCCATGGCTCATGCTCATATATTGCCTGAAGATTGAAAAAGTTTGAGAACATCAAAAGTATGAAACAATTGCTTGGCTTGTCATCAGGGTTGTGCATGATTTAAATATGTTGTGTGGTGAAGATGGAGCATAGCCAGACTATATGATTTTCTAGGGATAGCTTTCTTTGGCCATGTTATTTTGAGAAGACATAATTGCTTAGTTAGTATGCTTGAAGTATTATTATTTCTATGTCAATATTAAACTTTTATCTTGAATCTTTCGGATCTGAATATTCATGCCACAATTAAGTAGAATTACATTGAAATTATGCCTAGTAGCATTCCACATCAAAAATTCTGTTTTTATCATTTACCTACTCGAGGACGAGCAGGAATTAAGCTTGGGGGATGCTGATACGTCTCCAACGTATCTATAATTTTGATTGTTCCATGCTATTATATTATCTGTTTTGGATGTTTATGGGCTTTATTATACACTTTATATTATTTTTGGGACTAACCTTTTAACCCAGAGCCCAGTGCCAGTTTCTGTTTTTTCCTTGTTTTAGAGTATCGCAGAAAAGGAAAATCAAACGGAGTCCAACTCACCTGAAACTTCACGGAACTTATTTTTGGACCAGAAGAAGCCCAAGGAGTATCGGAGTTGGACCAGGAGAGTCCCGGGCTGCCCACGAGGGTGGGGGCGCACCCACCCCCCTGGGCGCTCCCCCTGCCTCGTGGACAGCCCAGAGTCCACCGACGTACTTGTTCCTCCCATATATACCCACATACCCTAAAAACTTCGCGAAGCACAATAGATCGGGAGTTCCGCTGCCAGAAGCCTCCGTAGCCACCGAAAACCAATCTAGACCCATTCCAGCACCCTGCAGGAGGGGGAATCCCTCTCTGGTGGCCATCTTCATCATCCCGGTGCTCTCCATGATGAGGAGGGAGTAGTTCTCCCTTGGGGCTGAGGGTATCTACCAGTAGCTATGTGTTTGATCTCTCTCTCTCTCTCTCGTGTTCTTGAGGTGATACGATCTTGATGTATCATGAGCTTTGCTATTATAGTTGGATCTTATGATGTTTCTCCCCCTCTACTCTCTTGTAATGGATTGAGTTTTCCCTTTGAAGTTATCTTATCGGATTGAGTCTTTAAAGATTTGAGAACACTTGATGTATGTCTTGCGTGGGATACCCGTGGTGACAATGGGGTATTCTATTGATCCACTTGATGTATGTTTTGGTGATCAACTTGCGGGTTCCGTCCATGAACCTATGCATAGGGGTTGGTACACATTTTCATCTTGACTCTCCGGTAGAATCTTTGGGGCACTCTTTGAAGTTCTTTGTGTTGGTTGAATAGATGAATCTGAGATTGTGTGATGCATATCGTATAATCATACCCACAGATACTTGAGGTGACATTGGAGTATCTAGGTGACATTAGGGTTTTGGTTGATTTGTTTCTTAAGGTGTTATTCTAGTACGAACTCTAGGGCTGTTTGTGACACTTATAGGAATAGCCCAACGGATTGATTGGAAAGAATAACTTTGAGGTGGTTTCATACCCTACCATAATCTCTTCATTTGTTCTCCGATATTAGTGACTTTGGAGTGACTCTTTGTTGCATGTTGAGGGATAGTTATGTGATCCAATTATGTTATTATTGTTGAGAGAACTTGCACTAGTGAAAGTATGAACCCTAGGCCTTGTTTCAACGCATTTCAATACCGTTTGTGCTCACTTTTACCATTAGTTACCTTGCTGTTTTTATATTTTCAGATTACAAAAAGCATTATCTACTATCCATATTGCACTTGTATCACCATCTCTTCGCCGAACTAGTGCACCTATACAATTTACCATTGTATTGGGTGTGTTTAGGACACAAGAGACTCTTTGTTATTTGGTTGCAGGGTTGTTTTAGAGAGACCATCTTCATCCTACGCCTCCCACGGATTGATAAACCTTAGGTCATCCACTTGAGGGAAATTTGCTACTGTCCTACAAACCTCTGCACTTGGAGGCCCAACAACGTCTACAAGAAGAAGGTTGTGTAGTAGACATCACTTTGGGTGTACTCTGAGAAGGTTTATTAGATTTTTCATGTAATCCCTAGATGACAACTGATCATGTGTAACCCTAGATACCCATGGTGCCTATATAAACCGGAGGGTTTAGTCCGTAGAGGATCATTCATCATCATCATCATCATCATCATCATCATCATCATCATCATCATCATCATCATCATCATGCCACTAGGGTTTAGATCACAACTCATGATCTCGAGGTAGATCAACTCTGTACTTTGATTCTCATAACATAAGCAAGAGCAACTTAGGGTTTTACCTCCCTAGAGAGGGCCCGAACCTGGGTAAAAGCGTCGTGCCCCTGTCTCTTGTTACCCATTGATCCGGTCTCACAGCTTGGGAACCCCCTACCTAAGGTCTGCCGGTTTTGACACCGACATTCGGGGATCCACCATGAGAGATAGAGCATAGATTTCCGAGGACCTGGCCAGTTTGTGGCCAGGCTCCTAATTCTAGGATCGTCGCCATTTTTGTATTTCCTGTTGCTTCCTACTTTGGTCAATGAAAAGCTAGCAATTGCTAGATCTTTAAAAAAGGTACCATTTTTGATATAGCTCACCCCTCATGCCTATGCCTAGCTTTGGTTGTTGCCATGGATTCAACCAAACAAAGTCATCCCATATGGCTTTCATAGCAGTCAGTGTTGCGGTCTCTACAAACGTGTTTGGTTGCCTGCACAAGGCCCAACCAGGCCCGCGTGGGATGAAAACCGGTTGTTTGGTTGCCTGGGCTGCATCTACATCTCGGGCTGCACGGTACTTAAAGCAGCCGCGGGCCAGGCTCGTGAGCTACTGCCAAATTGATAGTTTCTCTGTAGGCAGGCTTGCTGTGGCCATGTGTGGCTCTAGGCTGCATGCCTTAGGGAGTGTGGGAGATGGGAGAGACGTCTCTATAACTCCCTTCTCTCTCGTGTCACCGCCCACGCTTCATTCACACCATTGCTCTCCTATCCTCCGATGGCTCGTCTGTCGTCTCATTGTCCCATCACCCCCATCGAGGCCAGCAGCAACCACATCCAAGAGAGGTGGATTGCCGGCCTGACGAACTTGGGCGTGATAACCCACAAGTATAGGGGATCGCAACAGCTTTCGAGGGTAGAGTATTCAACCCAAATTTATTGATTTGACACAAGGGGAGCCAAAGAATATTCTCAAGTATTAGCAGCTGAGTTGTCAATTGAACCGCACCTGGAAACTTAGTATCTGCAGCAGAGTGTTTAGTAGCAAAGTAATATGATAGTGGTGGTAGCGGCAACAAAAGTAAACACAACAAAAGTAATGTTTTTCGTATTTTGTAGTGATTGTAACAGTAGCAGCGAGAAAGTAAATAAGCGTAAACCAGTATATGGAAAACTCGTAGGCACCGGATCAGTGATGGATAATTATGCCGGATGCAGTTCATCATGTAACAGTCATAACATAGGGTGACACAGAACTAGCTCCAATTCATCAATGTAATGTAGGCATGTATTCCGTATATAGTCATACATGCTTATGGAAAAGAACTTGCATGACATCTTTTGTCCTACCCTCCCGTGGCAGCGGGGTCCTATTGGAAACTAAGGGATATTAAGGCCTCCTTTTAATAGAGAACCGGAACAAAGCATTAGCACATGGTGAAATACATGAACTCCTCAAACTATGGTCATCACCGGGAGTGGTCCCGATTATTGTCACTTCGGGGTTGCCGGATCATAACACATAGTAGGTGACTATAGACTTGCAAGATAGGATCAAGAACTCACATATATTCATGAAAACATAATAGGTTCAGATCTGAAATTATGGCACTCGGGCCCTAGTGACAAGCATTAAGCATAGCAAAGTCATAGCAACATCAATCTCAGAACATAGTTTATACTAGGGATCAAACCCTAACAAAACTGACTTGATTACATGATAAATCTCATCCAACCCATCACCGTCCAGCAAGCCTACGATGGAATTACTCACGCACGGCGGTGAGCATCATGAAATTGGTGATGGAGGATGGTTGATGATGACGACGGTGATGAATCCCCCTCTCCGGAGCCCCGAACGGACTCCACATCAGCCCTCCCGAGAGGTTTTAGGGCTTGGCGGCGGCTCCGTATCATAAAACGCGATGATTTCTTCTCTCTGATTTTTTTCTCTCCGAAAGCAAATATATGGAGTTGGAGTTGGTGTCGGAGGGTATCCAGGGGGCCCACGAGGTAGGGGGCGCGCCCTAGGGAGGGGGCGCCCCCCACCCTCGTGGACAGGGTGTGGGCCCCCTGGTCTTCATCTTTGGCGAGGATTTTTTATTATTTTTTCTAAGATGTTCCGTGGAGTTTCAGGTCATTCCGAGAATATTTGTTTTCTGCACATAAAACAACATCATGGCAATTCTGCTGAAAACAGCGTCAGTCCGGGTTAGTTCCATTCAAATCATACAAGTTAGAGTCCAAAACAAGGGCAAAAGTGTTTGGAAAAGTAGATACGACGGAGACGTATCAACTCCCCCAAGCTTAAACCCTTGCTTGTCCTCAAGCAATTCAGTTGACAAACTGAAAGAAAGAAAGAAAGAAAGAAAGACTTTTACAAACTCTGTTTGCTCTTGTTGTTGTAAATATGTCAAGCCAGCATTCAAGTTTTCAGCATAGATCATAACTAACCACATTTGCAATAATTCTCAGGTCTCATAATTACTCATATCAATATCATAATCAACTAGCAAGCCATAATAATAAATCTCGAATGACAACACTTCCTCAAAACAATCATAATATGATATAACAAGATGGTATCTCGCTAGCCCTTTCTGAGACCGCAAAACATAAATGCAGAGCACCTTTAAAGATCAAAGACTGACTAGACATTTTAATTCATGGTAAAAGAGATCCAATCATAGTCACACCTAACATAGATTAATAGTGATGAATGCAAATGACAGCTGTGCTCTCCAGCTAGTGCTTTTTAATAAGAGGGTGATGACTCAACATAAAAGTAAATGGATAGGCCCTTCGCAGAGGGAAGCAGGGATTTGTAGAGGTGCCAGAGCTCGGTTTTGCAATAGAGATAAATTTTATTTTGAGCGGTATACTTTCATTGTCAATGTAACAACTAAGAAATGGCGATATCTTCCATGCTAAACACATTATAGGCGGTTCCCAAACAAAATGGTAAAGTTTATACTCCCGCTCCACCAACAAGCATCAATCCATGGCTTGCTCGAAACAACGAGTGCCTCCAACATACATCAGGTCCCAGGGGGAGTTTTGTTTGCAATTAATTTTGATTTAGTTTGCATAAAGCATGGGACTGGGCATCTCGGTGACCAGCCATTTTCTCGTGAGTGAGGAGCGGAGTCCACTCCTCTTGAGAATAACCCACCTAACATGGAAGATAAGGACAGCCTTGGTTGATACATGAGCTATTCGAGCATACAAAACAGATTGTTTATTTGAAGGTTTAGAGTTTGGCACATACAAATTTACTTGGAACGGCAGGTAGATACCGCATATAGGAAGGTAAGGTGGACTCATCTGGAATAACTTTGGGGTTTAAGGGATTGGATGCACAAGCAGTATTCCCGCTTAGTACAAGTGAAGGCTAGCAAAAGACTGGGAAGCGACCAACTAGATAGCGACAACAGCCATGTACATGCATTAAAATTAATAAACATTGGATGCAAGCATGAGTAGGATATAATCCACCATGAACATAAATATCATGAAGGCTATGTTGATTTTGTTTCAACTACATGCGTGAACATGTGCCAAGTCAAGTCACTTAAATCATTCAAAGGAGGATACCACCCCATCATAGCACATCATAACCATCTCAATAGCATGTTGGCACACAAGGTAAATCATTATAACTTATAGCTAATCAAGCATGGCACAAGAAACTATGATCTGTAATTGTCATTGCAAACATGTTTATTCATAATAAGCTGAATCAAGAACGAGGGACTCATCATATTTACAAAAACAAAAGAGGTCGAGTTCATACCAGCTTTTCTCATCTCAGTCAGCCCATCATATATCATCATAATTGCTTTTCACTTGCACGACCGAACGGTGTGAATAATAATAAGAGTGTGCGTGCATTGGACTAAGCTGGAATCTGCGAGCATTCAATAAACAGGAGAAGACAAGGCAATATGGGCTCTTGGTTAAATCAACAATAATGCAAATAACAGCCACTTCAACAATTTAATTATGGTCTTCTCCTACTGAGCCCCAAATAAAAGAAAAGAAATAAAACTATTTACACGGGAAAACTCCCAACAAGCAAAAGAAGAACGAGAAATATTTTTGGGTTTTCTTTTTAATTATTACTACTACAGCAGAAAAATAAACTACTACTATTTTTTTGGTTTTTCTTAAGGTTTAACAAACACACAAGAAGAAAGCAGGAAAAAGAAAATAAACTAGCATGGATAATACAGTGAAAAAGTATGAGCACTTACATCTAGCAATGAGTGTGTGTGAACATAAATACAATGAGTGTGTGGGCGATGCAGGCGGTGCACGGTGAGTGGGCGACGCGGAGGCGCGCGGTGCGGGCGGTGTGGGTGCCACGCGCGGCGCGAGCAGCGCGGTGGCTCGCGGCACCGGCGGCGTGGGTGTTGCGCGCGGCGGAGGCGGCGCGGGTGATGCGCACAACACGGACGGCGCGGCTGATGCTAGCAGCTCTAGTGGTGCGAGCGACCCCGACGCGGCGGGCGACGCGCGTTGGCGGGTCTGGTTCGCTTCGGATGTCGTGTTGGCGCGGCGGATCTCGCTGGACGTCGGTGTTCTCTGGCTCCGACGAGAGGCGCTGCGCATCGTGCTTCTGGACGAGCGCGGGAAGACGGTGGACGCGCGATTCCTCCAGGAGGGTGAGTCCTTCGACATCGGTGACATCGTCGCTTTTACTTGCCATTTTGCTCGCGTTGGTGACAGGATTCCGGCGCCGAGCACGGCCGCTGCCGGTGCGGTGAAGGATTTGACCGTGGGTCAACAGGGAGCGGACGCGCGGAGGGCCTGGAGCCGCCCCATGCATCTGACAGGAGGGCCAGGGATCCTGGGGCGTGGACCGGGTAGCCATGTCTCCGATGCTCGCCACGTGGGACAGATGAGATCCGACCGCCATGGATCCCCTAAAACTAGGGTTTCATTGGGCGCCGCTCATATAAATCCACACCCGATTCCGCTCTCCCCCATTTTAGATCTCAGCGAGGGCCTTTCTCACTTCTGGGACGCGCCGTCGCCTCCAAAAACTAGGGTTCCTATATCCTTCGCCTGGTGGGAGGGCAAAATCCGTGGTGATCCTCGTTCCTTTGCTCAAGTTGCAAGCTCTCCACCCCACCCTGATCCGATTCGTGAGGTTAACACCATGAGAGAGGAGGGATTTGGGGCTGGGCACCATGGTCGGGGGGCCGGGCGTTTTGACCGCGGCCTGGGACGCGGTCGCAGCCTCGACCGCAACGTGTGGAAGCGCAAAACAGATTCAGGCGGATCCTCAACTCAGAAAGCTTCTGGATCAGGGGATGCTGGATCCAGGAAGTGGGACGAGGCGGCCGGCGGCAATCTTGCTGCTCCCCCTCGATTTGGGAGGTGGGCTGAAGAAGAAGAAGGGAACACGAGCGAGCCTCGTGCGGTGGAGAAGAACCTTGCATCTCTGCATGCGTGTGATCCTCCGGCTTACGCTGGTAACAATGCCCCTCCTTCTCTCCCATGTCAGATCTGTAATTTGAATGGTCATCCTACTGCTAGATGTGCTCAAGCTATGTGTGAGCGGTGTAAGAAGAAAGGGCACCTGTCTGTGATATGCACTGAATTTTTACCTTGGGAATTTTTGCCTGCTATGTGTGGTTTTCAAAGCAAAGGGCAGGGGTTCTTCTATATTCCTGATTTCAGCGTGGATAGACAGCCTAGGGAGAGGATTTTCAATGTTGTTGTTACTATCACCGAGGGGGATGCGCTAACCAAAGACATAGAGCACGAGCTTAGTGTTTATGTGGGTCAGGGATGGCGTTGTTCTGCTAAGTTCTTTGCTCCGAACGTGTCTGTGATGAGGATGCCTAACCCCAGAGAAGTTGATCGTGCTCTTTTTGTTGAACATGTTAAACTGAAAAAGTGTGGTGTGGCTGTTAAATTTTCCCCCTGGTCTGAGGATATAGACTCTGAAGGGCTCCTAGAAGTTGCTTGGGTGAGGATTGGGAGAATCCCTCCTAACCAACGCTGTGATAAAACTGTAGCTTATGTGAGGGGGGGCTTGTGAGTATAACCCTGGAAGTTGATATGTCTACTTTGAATCACCCGTCTTCTGTGAGAGCTAAAATAGGATGTTGATCTGTGAAACAACTACCCAACACAGCTGAAGGGGTGCTGGGAGGGCGTTTCTATAAATTTACTTTTGAGGTGGAAGAAATCCTGGTGGTTAATGCTGTTGACGAAGAGGCTGTGCGTGTTGATGCCAAAGACAACCCCTCTAAGCCTGATCAGACTCCTAAGCACAAGCGCGCTGATAAGGGGGTGGATGAAGAACATTATAATTTGAAAAGTGGGGAGAAAGGGGAAACATCTGCTTGTGGGGGCAAGACCTGTCGTCTGTATCCACAGGAGCAAGAGATGTCCATGTCTTCTGAGAGTGAGGTGGACTCCTCTCTTCTCATTGAAACGATGGCTAAAGAGCACGAGCTGGCGGGAAATCATATGATCCAAGATACCTCTAAATGGTTGACAACTCTGAATCATGGTGAAACCAGTGTTTCGAGGGGGAATGGAAGTATGAGTCAGGAAATGAAGGTACAAAATTCATCTGCTATTCGTCGATCATTATCTTATGCTGCTGTGGTTTCTAACCCTGCTCAGATTGTGGAGGTGGAGGGAGATGTTGATGCAGGCTTGAAGAACAACTGTGATTATGTGGTACAACTCCCATCTTCTGAATGCAGTGATGAGATTATTCTCACTCCCCTTCTAGCTCCAGAAACAGCTCTTAAATTCAGCAAGCGTAATGTGCAGAGGATGCAGGAGAATATTGAAGCTAAAGCTATTGATCTTGCCCAGAAAAAAGACTTGGGAGGTAAACACAATGCTTGTACTAATGCTTTTGATGTTCTCTCCAATTCTGAACTGTTACATAGAGCTTCTTACATGGGTGTGAACATACCTGATAATGATTTCTCCTGTGTGGACGTACTTAGAGAATTGGAGAGGGTTAGAGGTAATTTAGCTGATAAAAATAAGATGGATGAGAAGAACAAACCCATTGAGGATAATGGGGATGATATTTTGGTTACTAATGGATTGGGTAAATCTATCCCTGTTAATCTTACCTGGCTGGACCAGGAAGAGGTTCTACATGAACAAATTTCTTTAGGTAAAAACAAAAAGAAAACTAAAAAGAAATCTGTGGTTAAGCTTCCTAGACCTGTGACTAGGAGCCAAAGGAGACAAACCCCTACGGAAGAGGTGCCCCGTAGCCCTGCAAAGCCTCCTGGCAGGGCTACTCGATCTCATTTCCATAAAGCTCGTTCCAAATGAGAGGCCTCATTTGGAACTGTAGAGGGGCAGGCAAGAAAGGGATGGCCACCTGCCTCTCTGACCTGATTAGTGACCATTCCTTAGACTTTGTTGGGCTGCAGGAGACTATGAAAAAAAAGTTTTCCCCTAAATGCATTAGGAGGATTGATCCTTTTGGTCTGTTTCATTGGGAATGGATCCCATCTGCTGGGAAATCTGGGGGTATCCTGAGTGGTGTGAGACATGATACTTTTGATGTTATTTCCTGTAATAAAGGCAAATATATTTTGCAAATGGTGATACGTGACAAAAAGATTAAGAAAGACTGGGGTCTCATGGTAGTGTATGGATCTGCTCATGAGGAGTTTAAGGAGGAATTTTTAGTGGAACTTGCTGCAATGTGCAGCAACATGAGTGTCCCCTACATTGTGGGAGGTGACTTTAATATTTTGCGTAACTGCAATGAGAAAAATAAGAAGATGAATAGTAGCAGATCTACCGGTCTTTTAATTCCATCGTCAATGCCCTGGCTCTTAGAGAGATTTATACTAGTGGGGGTAAATATACATGGGCTAACAATCAGGCGCACCCAACTCTGGAGAAACTAGACCGGATTTTGATGTCTAAAGAATGGGAAAATCTCTTCCCTATGGTTTCGGTTAGGAAATTAGTTCGCGAAATTTCTGACCATAACCCACTGCTGCTTTCTAGTGGGGAGGAAAGTAGAGAAGCTCCTAAACCTCGTGAGTTTCGTTTTAATCTTGCCTAGATTAAGGATGAGAACTTCTTGCCTACTGTTAGTAGGATCTGGGCTAGAAGGGTTCAGTCTTCTGACCCTATAGATATCTTGAATATCAAACTTAAAAGATTCAAAACCTACTTCAAAGGTTGGGGATCGGATAAATATGGCCACGACAAAAAAAGAAAAGAAGAGCTCCGGATGGATCTGGCCATGCTAGAAGAGCTAGAAGAAGATGGTCCCCTGTCCCCTGAGTTATACAACATCAAGGTTGATGTTAGTACTGAGCTTCATGACATACTGGTGAATGAGGAGATATATTGGCTCCAACAGTCTCATGAACGCTGGCTCTTGAAAGGGGACCTGAACACGGACTATTATCATAAAATTGCAAATGGCCGAAAGAGGAAGAACACAATCCACTCCCTTAAAGCTGGAGATGCGGAGATCGAGGGCACTAACAATCTGATTGCTCATGCCACGGAGTATTACAAAAATCCGTTCGGACCTGGGTCCGGTAATCTGTTCCACCTTGATCCTGACACTTGGTCTGTTGAGGAAAAGCTCGATGCTAGTGATAATGCTGATTTGTGTCGTGAGTTCACGGAGGAAGAGATCAAGGAGGCATTGTTCTCTATGGCACATAATAGAGCCCTTGGCCCTGACAATATTCTTGTTGAATTCTATCAGGTATGCTGGGATATCGTTAAAGATGATCTTGTGAGGCTTTTTGTGAGCTTTCATAATGGGACTTTGGATGTTCAACGTCTTAACTATGGGGTGATCACCCTTTTGCCCAAGTCCTCGAGCGCGGATAAAATCCATCAATTTAGACCTATATGTCTCCTAAGATGTCCATATAAGCTTATTACTAAAGTTTTGGATCGGCGAGTGGAGAGGTACACTGATAAGCTCATTGGCTCGACCCAAAATGCTTTTATCAAGGGAAGAAGCATTATGGATGGGGTGTTGTCGCTGCATGAAATTTTGAATTATACCCATGTGAAAAAGAGGGTGGGGTCGTCTTGAAGCTCGACTTTGAGAAAGCGTACGATAAGGTGAACTGGGAATTTTTGTTGGAATGTCATAAGCTTCGTGGTTTTAGTGACACGTGGTGCAACTGGATTAAACAGATCCTACTCAATGGTACAGTTAGTATCAAACTTAATAATCAGGTCGGTCCTTATTTCCAGAGTGCTAAGGTTGTTCGACAAGGGGATCCCCACTCCCCTTTCCTGTTTAATCTAGTTGCTGATTGTCTTGCGAAGATGATCTCCAATGCCCAAAATAATAACTTGCTGGTGGGTTTGGCTTCGGATCTTATTCCTAATGGAGTTGCGGTGCTCCAGTATGCAGACGATACTATTATCTATCTGGAACACGATGTTGATAAGGCAGTAAACCTGAAGTTGATGTTGTACATCTTCGAGCTTATGTCTGGTCTTAAAGTGAACTATCAGAAAAGTGAGATCTTCACTATGGGGGGCGATGAGAGCACGGTGAAATACTATGCCGAGTTGTTTAACTGTGATGTGGGTAGCTTCCCCATCAAATACCTCGGCATGCCTGTTAGTTATTCCACACTTAGAGATTCTGATTGGGAGTTCATAGTGGCTAAATACCTTAAAAGATTCGAGGCGTGGATCGGTAATGCTGCATCCATGGGGGGCAGACTAACTTTGTTGGACTCAGTTGTCACCCAAATATCCTTATATCATATGTCTATGTGGCTTATGAGCAAAAACTTCATTGAAAAACTTGATAAACATAGAAGGAAATTCTTTTGGCAAGGTTGTAACAAGAAAAGGAGGTATCATTTGGTCAAATGGGGCAGAATATGTAGATCTCGAGATAAAGGTGGCCTGGGAGTTAAAGATCTTCGTAAACAAAACTTTAGTTTGATGGTCAGATGGTGGTGGAAACTCAAGACCCAAAATGCCCTTTGGCAAAAAATCATTTGTGCCCGTTATTTGAAAAAAAGAACTGTGGCTACGGTTGAACCCAGATTCAATGATTCTCCATGCTGAAAAGCCCTTCTTAAAGTTAAGGCCCTGTATATGGCTGGTAGAAAGATCAAAATGGAATCAGGAGATCTAACTAGAGTGTGGAAAGACTCTATTAATGGGTCTAGACCATTCCAGGACTGTTATCCCCTGCTGTTTGACATATGCACTGAGCAGGACTACATTGTCGCAAAAGTCAAAGCTGTGACTCCCAACACCTTCTTTAGAAGAAGGCTTACCCCTGATCTTCAGAGGCAATGGGAGGATATGAGGAAATATATTGACAGTATACAGCTGGGAGTAGGGGGGACCAAGTATACTCGGGGCTAAATGGTAATGGTAGATTTTCTACCAAATCTATGTACAAATGGCTAGAAAACCCTCTTAGTGGTTGTCACTATAGATGGATTTGGAAGGCCAAGATCCCCCTCAAAATCAAAATTTTCCTGTGGCAGCTATCTCAAGATGTTGTCTTGACTAGGCAAGTTATGAAGGAGAGGAGCTAGCCTGGGGATCCCAAATGCTCCTTTTGTGACAATACTGAATCATCCTGGCATTTGTTTTTCACTTGTCCTGTGGCTAAAGTGGTGTGGCGTTGTGTTGGGATGGCTTTAGGGACGAACCTCTGTCCAAACAATTACTGGCAATATTTCTCCTGGTGCCACACTTTCCTTCCCTATGGGAAGAAATACTATATTGTTGGCCTGGCGGTCATTTGCTGGGCTATCTAGTTGGCTAGAAATCGAGCCACCTTTGAGAAGAAATAGATTAAGACACCGTTTGAGATTGTGTTTTCTGTGTGCTCCTTTTTGCTATATTGGGCAGGTCTTCAGCAAGGTGATGGAGTCAAGGAGCTGCGCAGTGGGGTGGCGATGGTCAGGTCAAGCACTATGAGCATGATGAAGATGTGCGAGGCGGCAAGGAGACCGATCGAGGGAGAATGATCTCGCAATCTCGCCTGCTTTCAGAGTTGCTGCTGTCATTTCCAGCTGATGTCCGTTTTTCTATTTGGCTCTTGTGATGAGCTTTTGGCTATAATAGACTGTAGTATTTCAGGTTGTCATTGAACTATGGTGTTGTCAGGTTTTCGCCCCATGGCGTTCGTTTCGATGTCGGGCGAACGCAGTGGGTTTCCTGGCAGTGCCCGAACTCGCTGCACCTCTTTCCCTTTTCTCCTGTTTGTTTCTCGGAACAATGTATTTCCGTTCATTTGCAATGGAAAGGGGTCATGCACGGTTCAGAAAAAAATAATCAATGGAATTTTTCCAATGAAGTTGATACTATGAACTTGAGGTTGTTTCCTCGGAAAGTGTACCATATGCTCATTACCATTAACATGAAAAGTGACATTGCCTTTGTTGCAATCAATAACAGCCCCTGTAGTATTAAGAAAAGGTCTTCCAAGAATAATATAAATACTATCGTCCTCGGGAATATCAAGAATAACAAAGTCTGTTAAAATAGTAACGTTTGCAACCACAACAGGCACATCCTCACAGATACCAACAGGTATAGCAGTTGATTTATCAGCCCTTTGCAAAGATATTTTGGTAGGTGTCAGCTTATTCAAGTCAAGTCTATGATATAAAGAGAGAGGCATAACACTAACACCGGCTCCAAGATCACATAAAGCAGTTTTAATATAATTTCTTTTAATGGAGCAAGCTATAGTAGGTACTCCGGGGTCTCCAAGTTTCTTTGGTATCCCACCCTTAAAAGTATAATTAGCAAGCATGGTGGAAATTTCAGCTTCCGGTATCTTTCTTTTATTAGTAATGATATCCTTCATATATTTAGCATAAGGATTTGTTTTGAGCACATCAGTTAATCGCATACGCAAAAAGATAGGCCTAATCATTTCAACAAAGCGCTCAAAATCCTCATCGTCCTTTTTCTTGGATGGTTTCGGAGGAAAAGGCATGGGTTTCTGAACCCAAGGTTCCCTTTCTTTACCATGTTTCCTAGCAACAAAGTCTCTTTTATCATAACGTTGATTCTTTGATTGTGGGTTATCAAGATCAACAGCAGGTTCAATTTCTACATCATTGTCATTACTAGGTGAGCATCATCATGAACATCATCATTAATATTTTCACTAGGTTCATGTTCATTACCAGATTGTGTTTCAGCATCAGACATAGAAATATTATTTGGATTATCAGGTAGTTCAACAATAGGTTCACTAGAAGTGTGCATAGTTCTATCATTTCTCTTCTTCTTCTTTTTAGAAGAACTAGGAACATCAATATTATTTCTTTGAGAATCTTCCTTGATTCTCTTAGGGTGGCCTTCAGGATACAAAGGTTCCTGAGTCATTCTACCAGTTCTAGTAGCCACTCTAACATCATAATCATTTTTCTTACTATTCATTTCATCAGGCACTTCTTTTTGAGCCTTAAATACTTGTTCTACTTGAGTGGTAACCATAGAAGCATGTTTGCTAACAAGTTTAAGTTCACCTTTAATATTAGCCATATAATCACCCAAGCATCTAATCATATAAGCATTTTCTTTTAATTGTCTACCAAAATAAGCATTGAAGTCGTCTTGCTTAAACATAAAGTTATCAAACTCATCCAAGCACTGACTAGCAATTTTAGTAGGAGGGACTTCAGCTTTATCATATCTATAGAGAGAATTTACCTTTACTACCTGTGTCAGGATATCGGGGTCAGGAGGTTCTTCAATAAATAAAGAATTGAGATCATATGTTTCTTCAACAGGCGGTATATTAAGACCATGTATTTCTTCAATAGGAGGTAAATTCTTAACATCTTCAGCTTTAATACCTTTTTCTTTCATAGATTTCTTTGCCTTTTGCATATCTTCGGGACTGAGAAATAGAACACCTCTCTTCTTCGGAGTTGGTTTAAGAATAGGCTCAGTAATTGGAGCAGGAGCTGGCTCAGGAGGTTCCCAATTATTTTCATTTGTCAACATATTATTCAATAGAATTTCAGCTTCATCCGGTGTTCTTTCCCTGAAAAGAGAACCAGCACAACTATCCAGGTAATCTCTGGAAGCCTCGATTAGTCCATTATAAAAGATAACAAGTATTTCAGCTTTCTTAAGAGGATGATCAGGCAAAGCATTAAGTAACTTGAGAAGCCTCCCCCAAGCTTGTGGGAGACTCTCTTCTTTCATTTGCACGAAGTTGTATATTTCCCTCAAAGCAGCTTGTTTCTTATGAGCAGGGAAATATTTAGCAGAGAAGTAATAAATCATATCCTGGGGACTACGCACACAACCAGGATCAAGAGAATTAAACCATATCTTAGCATCACCCTTTAATGAGAACGGAAATATTTTCAGTATATAAAAGTAACGCGATCTCTCATCATTAGTAAACAGGGCGGCTATATCATTTAACTTAGTAAGATGTGCCACAACAGTTTGAGTTTCATAGCCATAAAACGGATCAGATTCAACCAAAGTAATTATATCAGGATCAATAGAGAATTCATAATCCTTATCAGCAACACATATAGGTGAAGTAGCAAAAGCAGGGTCGGGTTTCATTTTATCTCTAAGTGATTCTTTGTTCCATTTAACTAATAACCTCTTGAGTTCAATGTTGGGGAACGTAGTAATTTCAAAAAAATTCCTACTCACACGCAAGATCATGGTGATGCATAGCAACGAGAGGGAAGAGTGTTGTCTACGTACCCTCGTAGACTAAAAGCGGAAGCGTTAGCACAACGCGGTTGATGTAGTCGTACGTCTTCACGGTCCGACCGATCCAAGTACCGAATGCACGGCACCTCCGAGTTCAACACACGTTCAACTTGATGACATCCCTCAAACTCCGATCCAGCTGAGTGTTGAGGGAGAGTTTCGTCAGCATGACGGCGTGGTTACGATGTTGATGTTCTACTGACGCGGGGCTTCGCCTAAGCACCGCTACGATATGACCGTGGTGGAATATGGTGGAGGGGGGCACCGCACACGGCTAAGAGATGATCAACTTGATCAACTTGTGTGTCTAGAGGTGCCCCTTGTCCCTGTATATAAAGGAGTGGAGGAGGGGGAGGGTCGGCCCTCTCTATGGCGCGCCCTAGGGGAGTCCTACTCCCACCGGGAGTAGGATTCCCCCTTTCCTAGTAGAACTAGGAGCCCTTCCAAGTAGTAGGAGTAGGAGGGAAGGAAAGGGAAGGGAAAAGGAGAAGGAAGGAAGGGGGCGCCCCCCTCCCTAGTCCAATTCGGACCAGCCCATGGGGAGGGGTGCGGCCACCCTTTGAGGCCTTTCTCTCCTTTCC
Source organism: Triticum aestivum (assembly GCF_018294505.1). Classification (NCBI taxonomy): domain Eukaryota; kingdom Viridiplantae; phylum Streptophyta; class Magnoliopsida; order Poales; family Poaceae; genus Triticum; species Triticum aestivum. Next base: position 178,731,618 of record NC_057809.1, read on the forward strand.
CGTATGGCCCATTAAGGCCCAATACGAATTCCCGTAACTCCCCGATACTCCCGAAAATACCCGAATCACTCGGAACCTTTCCGATGTCCGAATATAGTCATCCAATATATCGATCTTTACTTCTCGACCATTTCGAGACTCCTCGTCATGTCCCCGATCTCATCCGGGACTCCGAACTCCTTCGGTACATCAAAACACATAAATTCATAATATAACCGTCATCGAATTTTAAGCGTGCGGACCCTACGGGTTCGAGAACTATGTAGACATGACCGAGACACGTCTCTGGTCAATAACCAATAGCGGAACCTGGATGCTCATATTGGCTCCCACATATTCTACGAAGATCTTTATCGGTCAAATCGCATAACAACATACGTTGTTCCCTTTATCATCAGTATGTTACTTGCCCGAGATACGATCGTCGGTATCTCAATACCTAGTTCAATCTCATTACCGGCAAGTCTCTTCACTCGTTCCGTAACACATCATCCCGCAACTAACTCATTAGTTGCAATGCTTGCAAGGCTTATAGTGATGTGCATTACCGAGTGGGCCCAGAGATACCTCTCCAACAATCGGAGTGACAGATCCTAATATTGAAATACGCCAACCCAACAAGTACCTTCGGAGACACCTGTAGAGCACCTTTATAATCACCCAGTTACGTTGTGACGTTTGGTAGCACACAAAGTGTTCCTCTGGTAAACGGGAGTTGCATAATCTCATAGTCATAGGAACATGTATAAGTCATGAAGAAAGCAATAGCAACAAACTAAACGATCAAGTGCTAAGCTAACGGAATGGGTAAAGTCAATCACATCATTCTCCTAATGATGTGATCCCGTTAATCAAATGACAACTCATGTCTATGGTTAGGAAACATAACCATCTTTGATCAACGAGCTAGTCAAGTAGAGGCATACTAGTGACACTTTGTTTGTCTATGTATTCACACATGTATTATGTTTCCGGTTAATACAATTCTAGCATGAATAATAAACATTTATCATGATATAAGGAAATAAATAATAACTTTATTATTGCCTCTAGGGTATATTTCCTTCAGTCTCCCACTTGCACTAGAGTCAATAATCTAGTTCACATCGCCATGTGATTTAACATCAATAGTTCACATCACCATGTGATTAACACCCATAGTTCACATCGTCATGTGACCAACAACCAAAGGGTTTACTAGAGTCAATAATCTAGTTCACATCGCTATGTGATTAATACCCAAAGAGTACTAAGGTGTGATCATGTTTTTCTTGTGAGAGAAGTTTTGTCAACGGGTCTGCCACATTCAGATCCGTAAGTATTTTGCAAATTTCTATGTCAACAATGCTCTGCACAGAGCTACTCTAGCTAATTTCTCCCACTTTCAATATGTATCCAGATTGAGACTTTGAGTCATCTGGATCAGTGTCAAAACTTGCATCGACATAACCCTTTACGACGAACCTTTATCACCTCCATAATCAAGAAACATATCCTTATTCCACTAAGGATAATTTTGACCAATGTCCAGTGATCTACTCCTAGATCACTATTGTACTCCCTTGCCAAACACAGGGCAGGGTATACAATAGGTCTGGTACATAGCATGACATACTTTATAGAACCTATGGCTGAGGCATAGGGAATGACTTTCATTCTCTCTCTATCTTCTGCCATGGTCGGGTTTTGAGTCTTACTCAACTTCACACCTTGTAACACAGGCAAGAACTCCTTCTTTGATTGTTCCATTTGAACTACTTCAAAATCTTGTAAAGGTATGTACTCATTGAAAAACCTATCAAGCGTCTTGATCTATCTCTATAGATCTTGATGCTCAATATGTAAGCAGCTTCACCGAGGTCTTTCTTTGAAAAACTCCTTTCAAACATTCCTTTATGCTTTGCAGAATAATTCTACATTATCTCCGATCAACAATATGTCATTCACATATACTTATCAGAAATGTTGTAGTGCTCCCACTCACTTTCTTGTAAATACAGGCTTCACCGCAAGTCTATATAAAACTATATGCTTTGATCAATTTATCAAAGCGTATATTCCAACTCCGAGATGCTTGCACCAGTCCATAGCTGGATTGCTGGGGCTTGCATATTTTGTTAGCACCTTTAGGATTGACAAAACCTTCTGGTTGCATCATATACAACTCTTCTTTAATAAATCCATTAAGGAATGCAGTTTTGTTTATCCATTTGCTAGATTTCATAAAATGCGGCAATTGCTAACATGATTTGGACAGACTTAAGCATAGATACGAGTGAGAAACTCTCATCGTAGTCAACACCTTGAACTTGTTGAAAACCTTTTTGCGACAATTCTAGCTTTGTAGATAGTAACACTACTATCATCGTCTGTCTTCCTCTTGAAGATCCATTCAATCTCAATGGCTCGCCGATCAATGGGCAAGTCAATCAAAGTCCATACTTTGTTCTCATACATGGATCTCATCTCAGATTTCATGGCCTCAAGCCATTTCACGGAATCTGGGCTCATCATCGCTTCCTCATAGTTCGTAGGCTCGTCATGGTCAAGTAACATGACCTCCAGAACAGGATTACCGTACCACTCTGGTGCGGATCTCACTCTGGTTTACCTACGAGGTTCGATAGTAACTTGATCTGAAGTTACATGATCATCATCATTAGCTTCCTCACTAATTGGTGTAGTAGTCACAGGAACAGATTTCTGTGATGAACTACTTTCCAATAAGGGAGCAGGTACACTTATCTCATCAAGTTCTACTTTCCTCCCACTCACTTCTTTCGAGAGAAACTCCTTCTCTAGAAAGGATCCATTCTCAGCAATGAATAACTTGCCTTCGGATCTGTGATAGAAGGTGTACCCAACATTTTCTTTTGTGTATCCTATGAAGACGAACTTCTCCGATTTGGGTTTGAGCTTATCAGGTTGAAACTTTTTCACATAAGCATTGCAACCTCAAACTTTAAGAAACGACAGCTTAGGTTTCTTGCCAAACCATAGTTCATACGGTGTCGTCTCAACAGATTTAGATGGTTCCCTATTTAACATGAATGTAGCTGTCTCTAATGCATAACCCCAAAACGATAGCGGTAAATCAGTAAGAGGCGTCGTAGATTGCACCATATCTAATAAAGTACGGTTACGATGTTCGGACACACCAGTACACTATGGTGTTCCAGGTGGCATGATTTTGTGAAACTATTCCACATTATTTTAATTGAAGACCAAACTCGTAACTCAAATATGTGTCTCTGTGATCAGATCATAGAAACTTTATTTTCTTGTCACGATGATTTTCCACTTCACTCTGAAGTTCTTTGAACTTTTCAAATGTTTCAGGCTTATGTTTCATCAAGTAGATATACCCATATCTGCTCAAATCATCTGTGAAGGTCAGAAAATAACGATACTTGCCGTGAGCCTTAACACTCATCGGAGCGCATACATCAGTATGTATTATTTCCAATAAGTCAGTTGCTCGCTCCATTGTCCCGGAGAATGAAGTCTTAGTCATCTTGCCCATGAGGCATGGTTCGCAAGCATCAAGTGATTCATAATCAAGTGATTCCAAAAGTCCATCAGCATGGAGTTTCTTCATGCGCTTTACACCAATATGACCTAAACGGCAGTGCCACAAATAAGTTGCACTATCATTATTAACTTTGCATATTTTGGTTTCAATATTATTAATATGTGTATCACTACGATCGAGATCCAACGAACCATTTTCATTCGGTGTGTAACCATATAAGGTTTTACTCATGTAAACAGAACAACAACTTATTCTCTTACTTAAATGAATAACTGTATTGCAATAAACATGATCGGATCATATTCATGCTCAACGCAAACACCAAATAACACTTATTTAGGTTCAACACTAATCCCGAAAGTATAGGGAGTGTGCGATGATGATCATATCAATCTTGGAACCACTTCCAACACACATCGTCACTTCACCCTTAACTAGTCTCTGTTCATTCTGCAACTCCCGTTTCGAGTTACTACTCTTAGCAACTGAATCGGTATCAAATATCGGTGGGTTGCTACGAACACTAGTAAAATACACATCAATAATCCGTATATCAAATATACCTTTGTTCACTTTGCCATCCTTCTTATCTGCCAAATACTTGGGGCAGTTCCGCTTCCAGTGACCAGTCCCTTTGCAGTAGAAGCACTTAGTCTCAGGCTTAGGACCAGACTTGGGCTTCTTCACTTGAGTAGCAACTTGCTTGCCATTCTTCTTGAAGTTCCCCTTCTTCCCTTTGCCATTTTCTTGAAACTAGTGGTCTTGTCTACCATCAACACTTGATATTTTTCTTGATTTCTACCTTCGTTGATTTCAGCATTACGAAGAGTTTGGGAATCGTTTCCGTTATCCCTTGCATATCATAGTTCATCACGAAGTTCTACTAACTTGGTGATGGTGACTAGAGAATTCTGTCAATCACTTTCTTATCTGGAAGATTAACTCCCACTTGATTCAAGCGATTGTAGTACCCAGAAAATCTGAGCACATGCTCACTGCTTGAGCTATTCTCCTCCATCTTTTAGCTATAGAACTTGTTAGAGACTTCATATCTCTCAACTCGGGTATTTGCTTGAAATATTAACTTCAACTCCTGGAACATCTCATATGGTCCATGACATTCAAAACGTCTTTGAAGTCCCGATTCTAAGCCATTTAAGCATGGTGCACTAAACTATCAAGTAGTCATCATATTGAGCTAGCCAAACGTTCATAACGCCCGCATCTGCTCCTGCAATAGGCCTGTCATCTAGCGGTGCATTAAGGACATAATTCTTCTGTGCAGCAATGAGGATAATCCTTAGATCACGGATCCAATCCGCATCATTGCTACTAACATCTTTCAACTTAATTTTCTCTAGGAACATATCAAAAATATAACAGGGGAGCTAAACGCGAGCTATTGATCTACAACATAGATATGCTAATACTACCAGGACTAAGTTCATGATAAATTAAAGTTCAATTAATCATATTACTTAATAACTCCCACTTAGACAGACATCCCTCTAATCTTCTAAGTGATCACGTGATCCATATCAACTAAACCATGTCCGATCATCACGTGAGATGGAGTAGTTTCAATGGTGAACATCACTATGTTGATCATATCTACTATATGATTCACGCTCGACCTTTCGGTCTCCGTGTTCCGAGGCCATATCTGTTATATGCTAGGCTCGTCAAGTTTAACCTGAGTATTCCGCGTGTGCAACTGTTTTGCACCCGTTGTATTTGAATGTAGAGCCTATCACACCCAATCATCACATGGTGTCTCAACACGAAGAACTTTCACAACGGTGCATACTCAGGGAGAACACTTGTACCTTGATAATTAGTGAGAGATCATCTTATAAAGCTACCGTCAAACTAAGCAAAATAAGATGTATAAAAGATAAACATCACATACAATCAAAATATGTGACATGATATGGCCATCATCATCTTGTGCCTTTGATCTCCATCTCCAAAGCATCGTCATGATCTCCATCGTCACCGGCATAACACCATGATCTCCATCATCTTGATCTATATCAATGTGTCGTCACATGGTCGTCTCACCAACTATTGCTCTTGCAAATATTGCTATCACATAGAGATAAAGTAAAGTAATTATTTGGCACTTGCATCTTATGTAATAAAGAGACAACCATAAGGCTTCTGCCAATTGCCGATAACTTCAACAAAACATGATCATCTTATACAACAACTTATATCTCATCACGTCTTGACCATATCACATCACAACATGCCCTGCAAAAACAAGTTAGACGTCCTCTATTTTGTTGTTGCAAGTTTTACCTGGCTGCTACGGGCTGAGCAAGAACCGTTCTTACCTACGCATCAAAACCACAACGATAGTTTGTCAAGTTGGTGTTGCTTTAACCTTCTCAAGGACCGGGCATAGCCACACTCGGTTCAACTAAAGTTGGAGAAACTGACACCCACTAGTCACCTGTGTGCATAGCACGGCGGTAAAACCAGTCTCGCGTAAGCGTACGCGTAATGTCGGTCCGGGCCGCTTCATCCAACAATACCGCCGAACCAAAGTGTGACATGTTGGTAAGCAGTATGACTTATATCGCCCACAACTCACTTGTGTTCTACTCGTGCATATTACATCAACGCATAAAACCTGGCTCGGATGCCACTGTTGGGGAACGTAGTAATTTCAAAAAGAATCCTACGCACACGCAAGATCATGGTGATGCATAGCAACGAGAGGGGAGAGTGTTGTCTACATACCCTCATAGACCGAAAGCGGAAGCGTTAGCACAACGCGGTTGATGTAGTCGTATGTCTTCACGATCCGACCGATCCAAGTACCGAATGCACGGCACCTCCGAGTTCAGCACACGTTCAACTCGATGACATCCCTCGAAATCCGATCCAGCCAAGTGTTGAGGGAGAGTTTCGTCAGCATGACGGCGTGGTGACGATGTTGATGTTCTACCGACGCAGGGCTTCGCCTAAGCACCGCTACGATATGACCGAGGTGGAATATGGTGGAGGGGGCACCGCACACGGCTAACAGACGATCAACTTGATCAACTTGTGTGTCTAGAGGTGCCCCCTGCCCCTGTATATAAAGGAGTGGAGGAGGGGGAGGGCCGGCCCTCTCTATGGCGCGCCCTAGGGGAGTCCTACTCCCACCAGGAGTAGGATTCCCCCTTTCCTAGTAGAACTAGGAGCCCTTCCAAGTAGTAGTAGGAGGAGGGAAGGAAAGGGAAGGGAAAAGGAGAAGGAAGGAAGGGGGCACCCCCCCCCCTCCCTAGTCCAATTCGGACCAGCCCATGGGGAGGGGTGCGGCCACCCTTTGAGGCCTTTCTCTCCTTTCCCGTATGGCCCATTAAGGCCCAATACGAATTCCCGTAACTCCTCGGTACTCCCGAAAATACCCGAATCACTCGGAACCTTTCCGATGTCCGAATATAGTCGTCCAATATATCGATCTTTACGTCTCGACCATTTCGACACTCCTCGTCATGTCCCGAATCTCATCCGGGACTCCGAACTCCTTTGATACATCAAAACACATAAACTCATAATATAACCGTCATCGAACTTTAAGCGTGCGGACCCTAAGGGTTCGAGAACTATGTAGACATGACCAAGACACATCTCCGGTCAATAACCAATAGCGGAACCTAGATGCTCATATTGGCTCCCACATATTCTACGAAGATCTTTATCGGTCAAACCGCATAACAACATACATTGTCCCCTTTGTCATCGGTATGTTACTTGCCCGAGATTCGATCGTCGATATCTCAATAACTAGTTCAATCTCATTACCGGCAAGTCTCTTTACTCGTTTCGTAACACATCATCCCGCAACAAACGCATTAGTTGCAATGCTTGCAAGGCTTATAGTGATGTGCATTACTGAGTGGGCCCAGAGATACCTCTCCGACAATCGAAGTGACAAATCCTAATATCAACATACGCCAACCCAACAAGTACCTTCGGAGACACCTGTAGAGCACCTTTATAATCATCCAGTTACGTTGTGACATTTGGTAGCACACAAAGTGTTCCTCTAGTAAACAGGAGTTGCATAATCTCATAGTCATAGGAACATGTATAAGTCATGAAGAAAGCAATAGCAACAAACTAAACGATCAAGTGTTAAGCTAACGGAATGGGTCAAGTCAATCACATCATTCTCCTAATGATGTGATCCCGTTAATCAAATGACAACTCATGTCTATGGTTAGGAAACATAACCATCTTTGATCAACGAGCTAGTCAAGTAGAGGCATACTAGTGACACTTTGTTTGTCTATGTATTCACACATGTATTATGTTTCTGGTTAATACAATTCTAGCATGAATAATAAACATTTATCATGATATAAGGAAATAAATTATAACTTTATTATTGCCTCTAGGGCATATTTCCTTCATTCATATCTATCTTTGCAAGCTAAAATAGCGGCAAAAGATTCCATATCAAAAAGATAGCCCTCAGGGATAACAGGCATATTTTCATCATCACTTTCATCATCGTATTCAGATTCAATAATTTCTTTTTCTCTAGCCCAAACAATTTTTTCATCAAGAAATTCACCAAGGGGCATAGTAGTATCAGGCATAGAAGCAGTTTCATCATAAGTATCATGCATAGCAGAAGCGGCATCATCAATAACATGCGACATATCAGAATGAATAGCAGAAGTAGGTGTAGGTGTCGCAAACTTACTCATAACAGAAGGTGAATCACGTGCAGAGCTAGATGGCAGTTCCTTACCTCCCCTCGTTGTTGAGGGATAGATCTTGGTTTTTGGATCTCTCAAGTTCTTCATAGTGTCCAGCAGATATAAATCCCGAGTGACTCAAAGAATAGAGCTATGCTCCCCGGCAACGGCGCCAGAAATTGGTCTTGATAACCCACAAGTATAGGGGATCGCAATAGCTTTCGAGGGTAGAGTATTCAACCCAAATTTATTGATTCGACACAAGGGGAGCCAAAGAATATTATGAAGTATTAGCAGCTGAGTTGTCAATTCAACCACACCTGGAAACTTAGTATCTGCAGCAAAGTGTTTAGTAGAAAAGTAATATGATAGTGTTGGTAGCGGCAACAAAAGTAAAGACAGCAAAAGTAATGTTTTTGGTATTTTGTAGTGATTGTAACAGTAGCAGCGAGAAAGTAAATAAGCGTAAACCAGTATATGGAAAACTCATAGGCACCGAATCAGTGATGGATAATTATGCCGGATGCGGTTCATCATGTAACAGTCATAACATAGGGTGACACAGAACTAGCTCCAATTCATCAATGTAATGTAGGCATGTATTCCGTATATACTCATACGTGCTTATGGAAAAGAACTTGCATGACATCTTTTGTCCTACCCTCCCGTGGCAGCGGGGTCCTATTGGAAACTAAGGGATATTAAGGCCTCCTTTTAATAGAGAACCGGAACAAAGCATTAGCACATAGTGAATACATGAACTCCTCAAACTATGGTCATCACCGGGAGTGGTCCCGATTATTGTCACTTCGGGGTTGCCGGATCATAACACATAGTAGGTGACTATAGACTTGCAAGATAGGATCAAGAACTCACATATATTCATGAAAACATAATAGGTTCAGATCTGAAATCATGGCACTCGGGCCCTAGTGACAAGCATTAAGCATAGCAAAGTCATAGCAACATCAATCTCAGAACATAGTGGATACTAGGGATCAAACCCTAACAAAACTGACTCAATTACATGATAAATCTCATTCAACCCATCACCATCCAGCAAGCCTACGATGGAATTACTCACGCACGGCGGTGAGCATCATGAAATTGGTGACGGAGGATGGTTGATGACGACGACGGCGACAAATCCCCCTCTCCGGAGCCCCGAACGGACTCCAGATCAGCCCTCCCGAGAGGTTTTAGGGCTTGGCGGCGGCTCCGTATCGTAAAACGCGATGATTTCTTCTCTCTGATTTTTTTTCTCTTCGAAAGCAAATATATAGAGTTGGAGTTGGCATCGGAGGGTATCCAGGGGGCCCACGAGGTAGGGGGCGCGCCCTAGGGGGGGCACCCTCGTGGACAGGGTGTGGGCCCCCTGGTCTTCATCTTTGGCGAGGATTTTTTATTATTTTTTCTAAGATGTTCCGTGGAGTTTCAGGTCATTCTGAGAATATTTGTTTTCTGCACATAAAACAACATCATGGCAATTCTGCTGAAAACAGTGTCTGTCCGGGTTAGTTCCATTCAAATCATACAAGTTAGAGTCCAAAACAAGGGCAAAAGTGTTTGGAAAAGTAGATACGACGGAGACGTATTAGGGCGTTGACCTGATGGCGGCCTTTTGTGCACCGTCACCTATCTGCACGAGTCCTCCTCATCTAGCCAATGATGTGTCAGCCGCTCCGGCTCCGCCGTCGTATCCGAACCTCGTGGTCCTGGGTTGGATGGCGGCACCGAAGGGGACGGCAACTGTGATGCGGAGCATCCCTAGATCATCCCCATGGACCTATCATCATCTCACCAAGTGTCTAGTCGACCCATGACACAAGCATGTGCAAGAGCTCTCAAAACCGAGGTGACATCACTCCTCTCACAATTCCACTTCAATGCACATGAGACATGACTACTACCTCAAACGAAGACATTGTGCATACTCAAGTACCAAGGAACTAGCTATGGAGAAGCTAAGGAGAAAGAAGGATCGGGAGCGGAAGACATGCGTGAAGATGGAGAAGAAATCAGCCAAGTCCCGGGCCAGCCGGATGATCCGGACGAGGTCCCGGACGATCAGGACACAGCCCGGATGATCTGGACCCCATCCCGGACGATTCGGACAATTGGAGACCCGAGAGCAACCGAGGCTGCCCTGAAGCCGGATCATCCGGACCCCGTCCCGGATCATCCGGGCATACCCGGACATCTGGACCAAAGACCCAGACATCCGGACCTCCCGCGGCCCCCTCGACACAGCCGGACGATCCGGGCGCCGGCCCAGACATCCAGACCCCCGAAGCCCGGATCATCCGGACCAACATCCGGATCATCCGGACAGTGCCTACGTGCATGATGTTGGGCTGAGGCCCATGTATCCCTTCGCCGCCTTTGCCTATATAAACGACTCCTCCACTACTTTTCTATGGTTAGCATTGGTTTAGCTCGTATTTGAGATAGTGCATTGCTCATCCACATCGGATCTACTCCACGAGAGAGACCGCGGCCCCTCTTCGGAGAAGATCCCTTTGGATTCAAGACCTCCTTGCGGAGAAGACCATCAAGACCTCCTCACGGAGAAGATAGGTTACCATTTGTATCGTCCGTTGTTGATTGTGGATCATGTGATCTATTATGTACTAGAGGATCTAGCATATGTGTGACTATTTCTTGTTGGTTTTAGTGATTCTCTCGTGTTTCCCCTCGTGATTCCCCTCGTGTTTCCCCTCGCATTCTTCATGTTCATCGCGGGATCCGCTCCTTTCGTGAAAGATCGGCCACATATGGTTCCACCCTACATCATCTTGGTAACTAGAGCCACGTTGATCACGATTTCGGAGCCTCCCAGTTGTGTTGCTAGCCTTGTCTTTGTTGTTTTTCGTCCTAATTCAAAAATCCCCACAGAATAGCCCCAAAAAAATTTCTTGTGATTTGTGAGTTTTGATGATGTTTTGTTGGTTTTGATTCGTGAATTGCAAGTGGATCTTACCTCCCCCACCATCTCCGCCTCGCAATCCACCCAAAAATCCATGAAATCATCGAATTTGCCCTCTTTTTCGAGTTCATCCCAAGCCATTCCCCGAGCAAGTTGACCCGTCTGGATCACCCGGACCTTGCCCCGGATCATTCCAATCCGCCCGAATCATCCAGCCTCTGCTGATGAAACTGCAATTCCTGCAGTTTTTAGCCACCGCCGCCTACACCTCCACATACCCCCCTTCGACTAACACCACCTACCTTCCACCAACCCTTTTGATACATCCGACACTTTTTGCTGCATTTGATTTTAAGAGTTTGAGTTGTGGTTCATCGTTTTCTAGGGTGTTTCGGCTAACTAGGAACGGTTCGACATCGACATCACCACCGCTCATCTTCGCCACGGACGTGTCATCAACAACGACCTTCACGGTAACCTCATCTTGAGTTCGTGACACCCTCAACCATAAGCAAGGATGGTAACTTCGATGACATCTTTGTCCACCCCTTGCCATTACATTGATAACCACCATAGCCTTATCTTTTTGCATAGCTTACCCATCGAGACTAGCCTTTGAGTATTGCCGGCAACGTAACTTATGCACATTAGTGATCATACTTCCCATAGAATACATACATCATTGGTGCATATCTTGGTATCATCTCTTGTGTCACAAAGTTGTCATCGCATACACAATTGCTATCTTGGTTTGCAAAATATTGCATGAGAAAAGAGCTCAACACACAAAGAGCCAAACAAGCTTTTAAGGAAAAGGGAAAGATAAGCAAAGAGCTTATAAGCAAGAAACATAGCATCATACAACATTAAGATTTTCATACTAGATCATCTTGGATCATATCATCGAAACACCATACATAGAGCATACTAGGGATAGAAGTCATTGCATTTTTGCTTAGTAGGTTGTGCACAAGCTCATATCTGCCTATTGTGCAATCGTGCTAGCGTCTCTCTAGTGTTGTGCAACAAGAGCATTTCCGTGGATTCCACATTTTGGCTCATTCTTGGTTGCACAACCCCACTTATCTCTTTGCATGTGTGTTTCCGTGTACCTTACATTGCTTGGTCTACTTGTTGCATTTGCGAATTTGCGAATCTTTTCCAACATTATTGAATCTTGCTTACTTTCACATCAAATCTTGTGCCACCATCCTAACCAAGCTCCACCATAAGCTTTTACTTGTGTAGGTGTGAGAAACCAACAAGAATTGGTACCAATTGTGCTATTTCCTTGTTCCACATTGGAGTGGTCATTGATCCACCTTCAACTTCGGTCAAGGTACATTTGGTATACGTTCTTCTCTTTCTCCCACTCACATATTTCTCTTGGAATGATGGATAGGCCAAGTACTTCTATCAACCCACTCTTCATCAAGCAAGACGACGATATGAACTCCTACCTCACCAAGAGTCACCTCTTTGGTGCACAACGTGCTTTGCATCAAGAGCAACAAGCAATGAGTGAACACATCGACAACCTCGCCACCAACTTGCGACTCTCCGAGCAACGTACAAGGGACTACTTAGACCACAAGCTCGACGATCACAAGCAAGAGAACGACGCAAGAATGGATGAGATTCATTCTTTGTTGCTCAACCGCTCTTCTTCCACTTCGTCCTCATCAAGACGGAGCCGCTCAAGTCGACACTCCGACTTCACCCTCTCCGGTTCAAGTACACCAACATCGAACACTCTTCGTCGTGCTACGCGCAATGATCGTCAAGCAAGCCTCAATCCTCTACGCGACAATGACTCTCAAGAGCACCGACACCATCAAAACCAAGCTGCCTTTTCACAAGCACGAGAACGGCAATGCCAACGCCAACATGAATAGGAAGAGTGAGCGCGTCTACACCAAGAAGCACAAGATGCCGAGGCACAACGTCAAGTGCAACAATTGCGAGATGCTCAAGCACTTGAGGTGCAACAAGCCCTCTGAGATTCAAGTCGAGCCATAGCCAACCGAGGCCGACAAGCTCGAGAACATGCAGAAGCACTTCGCGAAGAAGCTCACGAACAAAGATTTCAAGATCGCATGCAACGTCAAGCTCAACAAGTACCTCCACAATCTCGCCATGAACATCAAGTTCACCAAGAGCATGAAGACAATGGAAAGATTCCACGACAAGAGCAACATGAGGTCGACAACCCTCCTCGCCAAGAGCAACACGAGTTTGACAATCCTCAACAACATGGGTGTCATCATCCTCGACCCCAACACAAGGAAGAGCACCTCTATGGCAAGCTCAAGTTCACCATGTCCAAGTTCAATGGAAGCAATGATCCTGAAGAGTACCTTTCATGGGCATTGAAGGTCGACAAATTTTTTCGCTTGCACAACTATGACGAAGAGAAGAAGGTCACGATGGCATCCCTTGAGTTCCAAGACTATGTCCTCATTTGGTGGGAACAAGTCATCGAATGTTGTGCGGCAAAAGGTGAACCACCCATCACTACTTGGGCACAAATGCAGGATTTCATGAGAGCATACTTCGTGCCCACCTACTACAACCGCGACCTCTTCAAGAAACTCCAACTACTCAAGCAAGGAACCAAGAGCGTCGAAGAGTACTACAAGGAGATGGAGATTGCCATGATACGAGCCACTGTCACGGAAGATGATGAGCAAAATATGGCACATTTCTTGAATGGACTCAATCACTCTATCAAGAAGATCGTCGACTTCCAACCATACGCGAACCTCATCGAGCTAGTGCATCAAGCTACCAAAGCAGAACGCCAAGTGCAAGATGATTTCAAGTATGCCAAGTTTTCATCCAAGTCATATGGTTTCTCCAACACCCAAGCTTCAACGACTCCAACACCTTCTACATCAACAAAGCCTTCTCCAAGCAACATTGACAAGTCGAGTTACAAGAAAGCTTCGTCAACCCAAAGTCATCCTGCTACAACGAGCAACTTCAAGCCGAGAGCTTCATCATCATCAACCCCAACCGATGAGACCGTCAAGCCAAGTTCCTTCAAATGCTTCACATGTGGAGGCCGAGGTGACAAGTCCTTTGAGTGCACCAACAAGCGAACCATGATCCTCAACGACGATGGTACATATGACTCCATGAGTGAAGGAGAAACGAAAGCGCTTGAACAAGTCGCCATGCACCGGCAAGTGAACGATGAAGAGGAACAAGTATTTTGTGATGAAGATTCAAGTCCCGCTCTAGTTGTCTCCAAGGTCTTGACTCTTCAACATCACCAAGAAGAAGACCAAAGATGCCAGATCTTTCATACCAAGGCCGGCATCAATGGAAGATCCGTCAAGGTCATCATCGATGGAGGGAGTTGCCATAACCCAGCAAGTGAAGAGCTTTGCTCCAAGATCCAATTGCCCAAGACGAAGCATCCACATCCCTACAAACTTCAATGGCTTAGCGACTCCGGCAATATGCAAGTCGAGCATCGAGTACAAGTCTCCTTCAAAATTGGCGCCTACGAAGACACTTTGGAGTGTGACGTCGTTCCAATGACCGTTTGCCACCTTCTTCTTGGACGCCCATGGCAATTTGATAGAGGTGTCATCCACAACGGCCGAACGAACCACTACATCTTCAATATGAAAGGAAAGGAGTACGTACTTCGTCCCATGTCTCCAAGCCAAGTGATCGCCGACAAGCAAGCCACCCATCGTGGAGAGAATAGTGAGAGAGCGAACCACCAAAAAGAAAGTGAGCGCCGCAAGCCCAAATCGAGTGCTTCCACGATGAGCGACAAGAAGAACTTAGTCCTATTCACCACCAAAAGTGATATAAGAGGAGTGTGTGAGAACCCATCTAGTGTCCTACACTATGTCCTTTTGTGAAAGGACAATGCAACAGAAGCTAACACCTCTCACGCTCTACCTTTAGTGTTGTCTTCTCTTTTGCAGGAATTTCAAGATGTTTTCCCCGACGAGCTACCTCCGGGACTACCTCCACTATGAGGCATCGAGCACCGCATCGACCTCATCCCCGGAGCACCTCTTCCAAACAAAGATCCCTACCGCGTCAACCTCGAAGAAACCAAATAAATACAAAGGCAAGTAAAGCATCTCATAGACCATGGACATGTGCGTGAAAGTTTGAGTCCTTGTGTCGTTCCGGTCATTCTTGTGCCAAAACGAGAAGGTAGCTTTCGCATGTGCTCCGATTGTAGACCTATCAATGCTATCACTGTTCGCTATAGGTATCCCATTCCACACCTTGATGATATGCTTGATGAACTTAGTGGTGCCACTATATTCTCCAAGATTGATCTTAAAAGTGGTTACTATCAAATCCGCATACAAGAGGGTGATGAATGGAAAATCGCTTTCAAAACCAAGTTTGGGTTGTATGAGTGGTTAGTCATGCCTATGGGTTTATCGGAAGCACCAGGTACTTTTATGCGCCTTATGAATCATGTATTTCGCCCTTATATTGGTGTGTTTTTCGTGGTCTACTTTGATGATATCCTTGTTTATAGCAAATCTCTTCAAGATCATGTCACCCATGTTCGAACCATTTTGCAAACTATTCAAAACAAGCATCTCTATGATAACATGGAAAAGTGCCTTTTCAGCGTTGATAAGCTCATTTTCTTGGGTTTTGTTGTTTCCTCCAAGGGTGTTCATGTTGATGACTCTAAGATCAATGCTATTAAAACTTGGCCCCAACCAACCAATTTGCAACAAGTGCGTAGTTTCCTTGGTTTAGCCGGCTTCTACCGTAGACTTGTCAAGGACTTTAGCACCATTGCCTCACCTTTGCATGCTTTGAGCAAGAAAAATGTGCCTTTTGTTTGGGTACCATCCCAAGATACTGCTTTCAATGAGCTTAAGAATTTGCTTACTCATGCTCCTGTGCTTGCATTACCCAACTTTGACAAGCCCTTTGAGATTCATTGTGATGCTAGTGGTAATGGAATAGGAGGTGTGTTAACACAAGAGAAGCACCCCATAGCTTACTTTAGTGAGAAACTTTCCGGAGCACAACTCAATTACCCCATCTATGACAAACAGTTATATGCTTTAGTGCGAGTTTTGCATGAATGGGAACACTATCTTCGCCCTCGTAAATATATCATTCATACTGATCATGAAACGCTTAAATACCTTAAGGGGCAAACAAAGTTAAACAAGCATCATGCTAAATGGAGTGAATTCATTGAGTCTTTTCCTTATGTCATCAAGTACGTCAAAGGTAAGGAAAATGTTGTGGCAGACGCTCTTTCCCGCATATGCATGCTTGTTACTCAACTTGAATTGGATGTCATTGGCTTTGAGCACATAAAATACTTGTATGAGCATGATCCTACTTTTGCTACTCTTTATTCCAAGTGTTTGACGCATACCTCTTGGGAAAGCTATTACATCAAAGATGGATTTCTTATGAGAGCTAACAAGATTTGCATCCCCGAGACTTCTCTTCGTTTGTTGCTTTTGCAGGAATCTCATGGAGGTGGACTAATGGGACATTTTGGACGTGAGAAGACTTTCACCACGCTCTCCAAGAACTATTTTTGTCTCAAGATGTTTCGTGACGTCAACCGCTTCACCAATCGATGCTCCAGATGTCACAAAGCTAAGTCTAAAGCTCAATCCGATGGCCTTTATATGCCTCTCCCAATTCCATATCAACCATGGGAAGATATTAGCATGGATTTTGTACTTGGATTGCCTAGGACTAGAAATGGCAAGGATTCGGTATTTGTTGTTGTGGACCGATTCTCTAAGATGGCACATTTCATTCCTTGCAACAAGATAGACGATGCTTCACATGTTGCCAATCTCTTTTTTAGGGAAATATTGCATCTACATGGAGTGCCAAAGACGATCGTCTCGGACCGTGACGTCAAGTTCCTAAGCTACTTTTGGAAGACCCTATGCGACAAGCTCGGAATCAAGCTACTTTTCTCCATAGCGTACCACCCACAAACCGACGGCCAAACGGAGGTGACCAACCGCACACTCTCCGCTCTACTTCGAGTGCTCATCAAGAAGAACATCAAGGAGTGGGAGGAGTGTCTAGCTATCTCCGAGTTCGCCTACAACCGCGCAAAACACTCAACAACCGGCAAGTCCCCCTTCGAGGTCGTCTACGGATTCAACCCATTGTCACCATTGGACATTCTTCCTATACCACTCCAAGAGCGCATCAATATGGATGCATGTGCACGTGTGAATCATCTCAAGAAGGTGCATGAAGATACAAGGCACACCATCGAGCGCCAAGTACAACATCTTGCGACCAAGCTCAACATCAACAAGCACCCCATGGTATTCAACATTGGTGATCTTGTGTGCCTGCACCTTTGCAAAGACCACTTCCCAACCGAACGCAAGTCCAAGGTTCTACCTCAAGCGGATGGACCCTTCAAGGTGCTTGCACGCTACAACAACAACGCCTACAAGATCGACCTCCCGCGAGACAAGTACAACATAAGCGACATCTTCAATGTCAAGGACCTATCGCCCTACCATGGTGATGAAGAATTTGATCCAAGCTCGAATCTTCCCCAAGGGAGGGGAGATGATGCAGATCATCCCAAGATCATCCCCATGGACCTATCACCATCTCACCAAGTGTCTAGAGGACCCATGACACGAGCACGTGCAAGAGCTCTCGAAACTGAGGTGACATCACTCCTCTCACAATTCCACTTCAATGCACATGAGACATGGCTACTACCTCAAACGGAGACATTATGCATACTCAGGTACCAAGGAACTAGCCATGGAGAAGCTACGGAGCAAGAAGGATCAGGAGCGGAAGACATGCGTGAAGACGGAGAAGAAATCAGCCAAGTCACAGGCTGGCCGGATGATCCGGTCGAGGTCTCGGACAACCCAAACATAGCCCGGATGATTCAGACCCCAGCCTGGACGATCCAGACAATTGGAGACCCGAGAGCAACCGAGGCTGCCTTGAAGCCGGATCATCTGGACCCCGTCCCGGATCATCCGGGCATACCTAGACATCCGGACCTCCCGCAGCCCCCTCGACACAGCCGGACGATCCGGACGCCGACCCGGATCATCCAGACCCCTGAAGCCCAGATCATCCGGACCAACATCCGGATCATCCGGACAGTGCCTGCGTGCATGATGTTGGGCCAAGGCCCATGTACCCCTTCGCCGCCTTTGCCTATATAAACGACTCCTCCACTACTTTTCTAGGGTTAGCATTGGTTTAGCTCGTATTTGAGATAGAGCATTGCTCATCCACATCGGATCTACAACACGAGAGAGACCGCGGCCCCATTTTGGAGAATATCCATTTGGATTCAAGACCTCCTTGCGGAGAAGACCATCAAGACCTCCTCACAGAGAAGACCGGTTACCATTTGTATCGTCTGTTGTTGATTGTGGTGAAGGAAATATGCCCTAGAGGCAATAATAAAGTTGTTATTTATTTTTCCTTATATCATGATAAATGTTTATTATTCATGCTAGAATTGTATTAATCGGAAACTTAGTACATGTGTGAATACATAGACAAACAGAATGTCACTAGTATGCCTCTACTCGACTAGCTCGTTGAATCAATGATGGTTATGTTTCCTAACCATAGACATGAGTTGTCATTTGATTAACGGGATCACATCATTAGAGAATGATGTGATTGACTTGACCCATCCGTTAACTTAGCACGATGATCGTTTAGTTTGTTGCTATTGCTTTCTTCATGACTTATACATGTTCCTATGACTATCAGATTATGCAACTCCTGATTACCGAAGGAACACTTTGTGTGCTACCAAACGTCACAACGTAACTGGATGATTATAAAGGTGCTCTACAGGTGTCTTCGATGGTGCTTGTTGAGTTGGCATAGATCAAGATTAGGATTTGTCACTCTGATTGTCGGAGAGGTATCTTTGGGCCCTCTCGGTAATGCACATCATTATAAGCCTTGCAAGCATTGTGACTAATGAGTTAGTTGCAGGATGATGCATTATGAAACGAGTAAAGAGACTTCCTGGTAACGAGATTGAACTAGGTATGAGGATACCGACGATCGAATCTCGGGCAAGTAACATACCGATGACAAAGGGCTATATGTAGAATATGTAGGAAAGATCTTCATAGAATATGTAGGAATATGTAGGAACCAATATGATCATCCAGGTTCCGCTATTGGTTATTGACCGAAGATGAGCCTCGGTCATGTCTACATAGTTCTCGAACCTGTAGGGTCCGCACGCTTAACGTTCAGTGACGATCAGTATTATGAGTTTATGTGAATTGGTGTACCGAAGGTAGTTTAGAGTCCCCGATGGGATCGGGGACATGACAAGGAGTCTCAAAATGGCCGAGACATAAAGATCGATATATTGGACGACTATATTCGGACATCGGAAAAGTTCTGAGTGATTCGGGTATTTTTCGGACTACCGGGGTGGGAATACGGGGAAGAAATATTGGGCCTCATGGGCCAAGTGGAGGAAGAGAGGAGGCAAGGCGCCCCCCCCTAGATCAAACCGAATTGGACTAGGGGTCGGCCCCCCTTTCCTCCTTTCCTCCATCTCCTTCCTTCTCCCTCTCCTCCTTCCTTTCCTCCTCCTAGTAGGAGTAGGAAAGGGGAGTCCTACTCCTACTAGGAGGCGGACTCCTCCTCCTGGCGCGCCCTTCAAGGGCCAGCCGGCCTCCCCCTTGCTCCTTTATATACGGGGGCAGGGGGCACCCTAGGAAACACAAGTTGATTGTTCCAAGCCGTGTGCGGTGCCCCCTCCACCATAATCCACCTTGATCATATCGTAGCGGTGCTTAGGCGAAGCCCTGCGTCGGTGGCAACATCATCACCATCATCACGCCGTCATGCTGACGGAACTCTCCTGTGAAGCTCTGCTGGATCGGAGTTTGTGGGACGTCATCGAGCTGAACGTGTGCTGAACTCGGAGGTGCCGTACGTTCGGTACTTGGATCGGTCGGATCGTTAAGACGTACGACTACATCAACCGCGTTCTCGTAACGCTTCCGCTTACGGCCTATGAGGGTACGTGGATGATACTCTTGCCTCTCGTTGCTATGCATCGCCATGATCTTGCGTGTGTGTAGGAATTTTCTTGAAATTACTGTGTTCCCCAACTGTGGTATCCGAGCCAGGTTTATGCGTAGATGTTATATGCACGAGTAGAACACAAAGGAGTTGTGAGCGTGGGTATATACATATTTCTTGCCGTCACTAGTTGATTCTTGATTTAGCGGCATTGTTGGATGAAGCGGCCCAGACAGACATTATGCGTATGCTTACGCGAGACTGGTTCTACCGACGTGCTTCGCACACAGGTGGCTAGTGGGTGTCTGTTTCTCCAGCTTTAGTTGAATCGGATTCAATGAACAAGGTTCTTTTTGAAGATCAAAAAGCAATCATTATACCGCGTTGTGGTTTTTGATGCGTATGTAAGAACGGTTCTTACTCAGCCCGTAGCAACCACGTAAAACTTGCAACAATAAAGTAGAGGACGTCTAACTTGTTTTTGCAGGGCTTGTTGTGATGTGATATGGTCAAGACGTGATGAGATATAAGTTGTTGTATGAGATGATCATGTTTTGTTCAAGTTATCGGCAACTGGCAGGACCCTTATGGTTGTCTCCTTATTGCATAAGATGCAAGCGCCATATGATTGCTTTACTTTATCGCTATGCGATAGCAATAGTTGGCGAGACGACCTTGTGACGACACATTGATAAAGATCAAGATGATGGAGATCATGGTTTCATGCCGGTGACAATGGAGATCATAATGGTACTTTGCAGATGGAGATCAAAGGCACAAGATGATGATGGCCATATCATGTCACATATTTTGATTGCATGTGATGTTTATCTTTTATACGTCTTATTTTTCTTAGTTCGGCGGTAGCTTTATAAGATGACCCCTTACTACAATTTCAAGGTATAAGTGTTCTCCCTGAGTATGCACCGTTGCCAAAGTTCGTCGTGCCATGACAGCACGTAATGATCGAGTGTGATAAGCTCTACATTCACATACAACAGGTGCAAGCCAGTTTTGCACACGCAGAAATACTCGGGTTAAACTTGATGAGCCTAGCATATGCAGATATGGCCTCGGAACACTGAGACCGAAAGGTCGAGCGTGAATCATATAGTAGATATGATCAACATAGTGATGTTCACCATTGAAAACTACTCCATTTCACGTGATGATCGGTCATGGTTTAGTTGATTTGGATCACGTGATCACTTAGATGACTAGAGGGATGTCTATCTAAGTGGGAGTTCTTAAATATGATTAATTAAACTTTAATTTATCATGAACTTAGTCCTGATAGTATTTTCTTAACTATGTTGTAGATTAATAGCTCGCGATGTAGCTCCCCATTTTACTTATGATATGTTCCTAGAGAAAACTATCTTGAAATATAATAGTAGCAATGATGCGGATTGGATCTGTGATCTGAGGATTATCCTCATTGCTACATCGAAGAATTATGTCCTTGATGCACTGCTAGGTGACATACCTATTCCAGGAGTAGATGCAGACGTTATGAACGTTTGGCAAAGCTCGGTATGATGACTACTTGATAGTTTAGTGCACCATGCTTTACGGCTTAGAACCGGGACTTCAAAAACATTTTTGAACGCCACAGAGCATATAAGATGTTCTAAGAGTTGAAATTGGTATTTCATACTCATGCCCGTGTCGGGAGGAAGAAGACCTCTGACAGTACTTTGCCTACAGGATGGAGGAGAGTAGCTCAATTAGTGAGCATGTGCTCAGATTGTCTGGGTACACAATTGCTTGAATCAAGTGGGAGTTAATCTTCCAGATAAGATAGTAATTGACAAAGTTCTCTAGTCACTATCACAAAGTTACTAGAACTTAGTGATGAACTATAATATGCAATGGTTAACAAAGTAATTCCCGAGCTCTTCGTGATGCTGAAATCGACAAAGGTAGAAATCAAGAAAAGCATCAAAAGTTGATGGTTAACAAGACCACTAGTTTCAAGAAAAGGGCAAAGGGAAAGAAAGAGGAACTTCAAAGAAGAATAGCAAGCAAGTTGCTGCTCCCATGAAGAAGCCCAAAGCTAGACACAATCCTGGAACTGAGTGCTTCTACTACAAAGAAATGGTCACTGGAAGTGGAACTGCCCTAGATACTTGGCGGATAAGAAGGATAGCAAAGTGAACAAAAGTATATTTGATATACATGTTATTGATGTGTACTTTACTAGTGTTTATTGAAGAAAATATTCCCTAGAGGCAATAATAAAGTTATAATTTATTTCCTTATATCATGATAAATGTTTATTATTCATGCTAGAATTGAATTAACCAGAAACATAATACTTGTGTGAATACATAGACAAACAGAGTGTGACTACTATGCCTCTACTTGACTAGCTCGTTGATCAAAGATGGTTATGTTTCCTAACCATAGACATGAGTTGTCATTTGATTAATGGGATCACATCATTAGAGAATGATGTGATTGACTTGGCCCATTCCGTTAGCATAGCACTTGATCGTTTAGTTTGTTGCTATTGCTTTCTTCATGACTTATACATGTTCCTATGACTATGAGATTATGCAACTCCCGTTTACCGGAGGAACACTTTGTGTGCTACCAAACGTCACAATGTAACTGGGTGATTATCAAGGTGCTCTACAGGTGTCTCCGAAGGTACTTATTGGGTTGGCGTATTTCGAGATTAGGATTTGTCACTCCGATTGTCGAAGAGGTATCTCTGGGCCCTCTAATGCACATCACTTAAGCCTTGCAAGCATTGCAACTAATGAGTTAGTTGCGGTATAATGTATTACAGAACGAGTAAAGAGACTTGCCGGTAACGAGATTGAACTAGGTATTAAGATACCGACGATCGAATCTCGGGCAAGTAACATACCGATGACAAAGGGAACATCGTATGTTGTTATGCGGTCTGACCGATAAAGATCATCATAGAATATGTAGGAGCCAATATGAGCATCCAGGTTCCGCTATTGGTTATTGACCGGAGACGTGTCTCGGTCATGTCTACATTGTTCTCGAACCCGTAGGGTCCGCACGCTTAACGTTACGATGACAGTTTCATTATGAGTTTATATGTTTTGATGTATCGAAGGTTGTTCGAAGTCCCGGATGTGATCATGGACATGACGAGGAGTCTCTAAATGGTTGAGACATGAAGATTGATATATTGGAAGCCTATGTTTGGACATCGGAAGTGTTCCGGGTGAAATCGGCATTTTACCGGAGTACCGGGAGGTTACCGGAACCCCCCCCCCCCCCCGGTAACCTAATGGGCCTTAATGGACCTAGTGAAGGAGGTGGAGAGGAGGCCAAGGGGCAGCCGCGCGCCCCTCCCCCCAAGTCTGAATTGGACAAGGAGGGGGGCGGCGCCCCCCCCCTTTCCTTTCCTCTCTCTCTCTCTCTCTTTCCCCCACAAGTCCTAGTCCAACATGGAAAAGGGGGGAGTCCTACTCCCGGTAGGAGTAGGACTCCTCCTGGCACGCCCCTTGCCTGGCCACACCTCCTCCCCCTTGCTCCTTTATATACGGGGGCAGGGGCACCCCATAGACACAATAATTGATCATTGATCTCTTAGTCGTGTGTGGTGCCCCCCTCCACCATAATCCTCGATAATATTGTAGTGGTGCTTAGGCGAAGCCCTGCGACGCTAGAACATTAAGATCGTCACCACACCATCGTGCTGACGGAACTCTTCCCCAACATTCTGCTGGATCGGAGTCCGGGGATCGTCATCGAGCTGAACGTGTGCTAGAACTCGGAGGTGCCATAGTTTCGGTGCTTGGTCGGTCGGGCCGTGAAGACATACGACTACATCAACCGTGTTGTTATAACGCTTCCGCTTTCGGTCTACGAGGGTACGTGTACAACACTCTCCCCTCTTGTTGCTATGCATCACCATGATATTGCGTGTGCGTAGGAAATTTTTTGAAATTGCTATGTTCCCAAACAGTGGCATTCGAGCCAGGTTTTATGCGTTGATGATATATGCACGAGTAGAACACAAGTGAGTTGTGGGCGATATAAGTCATACTGCTTACCAGCATGTCATACTTTGGCTCGGCGGTATTGTTGGATGAAGCGGCCCGGATCGACATTATGTGTACGCTTACGCGAGACTAGTTCTACCGACGTGCTTTGCACATAGGTGGCTGGCGGGTGTCAGTTTCTCCAAATTTAGTTAAATAGAGTGTGGCTACACCCGGTCGTTGCAAAGGTTAAAACAGCACCAACTTGACAAACTATCGTTGTGGTTTTGATGCATAGGGAAGAACGGTTCTTGCTAAGCCCGTAGCAGCCACGTAAAACTTGCAACAACAAAGTAGAGGACGTCTAACTTGTTTTTGCAGGGCATGTTGTGATGTGATATGGTCAAGACATGATGCTAAATTTTATTGTATGAGATGATCATGTTTTGTAACCAAGTTATCGGCAACTGGCAGGAGCCATATGGTTGTCGCTTTATTGTATGCAATTCAATCGCCCTGTAATGCTTTACTTTATCACTAAGCAGTAGTGATAGTCGTGGAAGCATAAGATTGGCGAGACGACAACGATGCTACGATGGAGATCAAGGTGTCGCGCTGGTGACGATGGTGATCATGAAGGTGCTTCGGAGATGGAGATCACAAGCACAAGATGATGATGGCCATATCATATCACTTATATTGATTGCATGTGATGTTTATCTTTTATGCATCTTATCTTGCTTTGATTGACGGTAGCATTATAAGATGATCCCACACTAAATTTTCAAAGTATAAGTGTTCTCCCTGAGTATGCACCATTGCGAAAGTTCTTCGTGCTGAGACACCACGTGATGATCGGGTGTGATAGGCTCTACGTTCAAATACAACGGGTGCAAAATTGTTGCACACGCGGAATACTCAGGTTAAACTTGACGAGCCTAGCATATAACAGATATGGCCTCGGAACACGGAGACCGAAAGGTCGAGCGTGAATCATATAGTAGATATGATCAACATAGTGATGTTCACCATTGATACAACTCCATCTCACGTGATGATCGGACATGGTTTAGTTGATTTGGATCACGTGATCACTTAGAGGATTAGAGGGATGTCTTTGTAAGTGTGAGTTCTTAAGTAATATGATTAATTGAATTTAAATTTATCATGAACTTAGTAGTATCTTGCTTGTTTATGTTTGATTGTAGATAGATGGCCCGTGATGTTGTTCCGTTGAATTTTAATGTGTTCCTTGAGAAAGAAAAGTTGAAAGATGATGGTAGCAATTACACGGACTGGGTCCGTAACTTGAGGATTATCCTCGTTGCTGCATAGAAGAATTACATCCTGGAAGCACCGCTAAGTGCCAAGCCTGCTGCAGGAGCAACACCAGATGTTATGAACGTCTGACAGAGCAAAGCTGATGACTACTCGATAGTTCAGTATGCCATGCTTTACGGCTTAGAACCGGGTCTTTAACGATGTTTTGAACGTCATGGAGCATATGAGATGTTTCAGGAGTTGAAGTTAATATTTCAAGCAAATGCCCGGATTGAGAGATATGAAGTCTCCAATAAGTTCTATAGCTGCAAGATGGAGGAGAAAAGTTCTGTTAGTGAACATATACTCAAAATGTCTGGGTATCATAATCACTTGACTCAACTGGGAGTTAATCTTCCTGTTGATAGTGTCATTGACAGAGTTCTTCAATCACTGCCACCAAGCTACAAAAGCTTCGTGATGAACTATAATATGCAAGGGATGAATAAGACTATTCCCGAGCTCTTCGCGATGCTAAAAGCCGCGGAGGTAGAAATCAAGAAGGAGCATCAAGTGTTGATGGTCAATAAGACCACCAGTTTCAAGAAAAAGGGCAAAGGGAAGAAGAAGGGGAACTTCAAGAAGAACAGCAAACAAGTTGCTGCTCAGGAGAAGAAACCCAGGTCTGGACCTAAGCCTGAGACTGAGTGCTTCTACTGCAAGCAGACTGGTCACTGGAAGCGGAACTAGCCCAAGTATTTGGCAGATAAGAAGGATGGCAAAGTGACCAAAGGTATATGTGATATACATGTTATTGATGTGTACCTTACTAATGCTCGCAGTAGCACCTGGGTATTTGATACTGGTTCTATTGCTAACATTTGCAACTCGAAACAGGGGCTACGGATTAAGCGAAGATTGGCTAAGGACGAGGTGACGATGCGCGTGGGAAATGGTTCCAAAGCCGATGTGATCGTGGTCGGCACGCTACCTCTACATCTCCCTTCGGGATTAGTATTAGACCTAAATAATTGTTATTTGGTGCCAGCGTTGAGCATGAACATTATATCTAGATCTTGTTTGATGCGAGATGGTTATTCATTTAAATCAGAGAATAATGGTTGTTCTATTTATATGAGTAATATCTTTTATGGTCATGCACCCTTGAAGAGTGGTTTATTTTTGATGAATCTCGATAGTAGTGATACACATATTCATAATGTTGAAACCAAAAGATGCAGAGTTGATAATGATAGTGCAACTTATTTGTGGCACTGCCGTTTAGGTCATATCGGTGTAAAGCGCATGAAGAAACTCCATACTGATGGACTTTTGGAACCACTTGATTATGAATCACTTGGTACTTGCGAACCGTGCCTCATGGGCAAGATGACTAAAACGC